>NC_135785.1:66120000-66217500 GCF_051106095.1 Pogona vitticeps
TCAGATTCTTCTTGGGATTCATACTCAGTCTCTGAGCAGCAAGGGAGTGAAGCACTGTTCTCCTCAGAGGTGTGCTAGGCTAATTAACTAGTTTCTCTAAACCTTTTTTGTATAACTAAATGTGCTATTTACATACCTGTTGCCAACCACATCTTAAAGCATTTTCATGTTCCTTGAGGACAAAAGCCAGCTTCCTCCTAGCCTGCTGCCATTTCCTCTGACAAATCTGTATAACTGTATGACTTCAATGGTTGAAGATAAGGCGTTATGGTCCTTTGATATGCCCTCTAATAAAGATGAGCATGGAAGCATCTACATCTTTGAGGTGTTCAACAATGGGAGATGAACTGAAGGCATGAACTGTATTTACACACTGACCTTTGCCTGTGAGGTCAGCCTCCCTAGCTTACAGAACCATAAAACAGTCCAACAATTCTATATTTCATATACCCCCAACTTCTCAGTCCCTTCACATATGCATGCTGCATTTCCTACATAATTGGTTCCCAAACTGGGGAGGTATGCCTGTGAGATACAGCATCATTTTCTAACATGAAATTTATTTTGTTTCTGCTATTTCTTAAATTAAATATGCTTTTGGTTGTTGTGGGTTTTTCGGGATCTTTGGCCGTGTTTTGAAGGTTGTTCTTCCTAACGTTTCACCAGTCTCTGCGGCTGGCATCTTCAGAGGACAGGCTGTCCTCTGAAGATGCCGGACACAGAGACTGGTGAAACGTTAGGAAGAACAACCTTCAGAACACGGCCAAAGAGCCCGAAAAACCCACAACAGCCATTAGATCCCGACCGTGAAAGCCTTCGTGAATAAATATGTTTTTATTAACCTTTGTGACAAGCAAAACTATTTGTGCTTATTTGCTTTTTAAAAACTGTTTGTGTTTTAATTCTAAATCATGAATTTGGTTAAAAATGGATTGGGTGGTGGTAAAGAGAGGTGGGGAGGTGGGATGGTTTCTCAAAACTCCAAAAGTGGGCTAAACTGTTTTGATTCATTGGCTGCATATCTGTATTCATTTGCATTAAGTATTTTGTATTAAATGTTGCAAACAAAAATTGTAATCCCATTCATCCTGATTTCTGGTGATGTGTGGAGTTGTGGCTGTGACTAAAGTGACAGAACACTGCTACAACCAAATAAACTTGCAGTGACATAGTTGTGATCATGCAGAGTGATGTTTCAGACTACTTTTTATCTTTAAAAGTTCTTCATATTGTACAAAGTTGTACCGCAACCTTGCAGGGATATCTACAATGGAAGAACAGAAAAAGAAGGTTCAATAAAACCCCTGTAACTCTTGTCATAATTATGAAATTCTCCGATTCTGGCATACATTTAAAAATAATAGGTGTGTTTTGTAGATATCAATGGAATATTCAGAATATATACTAATACCCTGATTTGTTTTTTTATAGGCAATACTTATGGACCATAACTGTCACTTTAAACCCAAAATGTATACTCAGAACAGCATCCAGTCACATTCAATAGGTGAAGAGGAAGAGGAATCAGAAAGTGACGAGTAAAGTCCAACAGTCTTATCAGCTTGATATTTGCAAGTGTTTCCTGTGAAGCATCTCATTAAAAAGTTTTAGTTGTACTGTACTGTAATGGTGATATAGTAAAAATAAATAAAAACCAAAGGTATATTTATTTGTTACCCATGAGTATAAAGCGGATTACCCACTGCCTTACAAAAGGAATAAAGTAAGTTTTATAGGAGTTTGTTACAGTTTTAAAACTTATTTATGTATTTAACATTATGCATTCTATTTTTTATTAAATATGTAGTGTAAATGTGTAAATCTAAATTCAGATCTATGCCTTTAAAATATTTATTCAGAAATACTCTTACTATTTCATATTTTCATTTGACTCATGTCACAAGTGTCTAAAACTAGCAGTGATGAGTTATATGACAAGAAATTACAATACTTCGTATTTGTCAAATACTATAACTTGGTTTGAAACCATACAATTTAATATCCACCCTGGCTGTCAAATATGTCTGTCATAGAGGCAAGACAGCCAACAATTGAACCTCCTTATTGCCAGGTGACTGGAAAGAACCCCCTGGGTATTACATTCCAAAGTAGCTTTCTACAGGAACAAAAATAATATAGGAAGTTGTCTTATACTTTGTAGCTCAGTATTGTCAACAGGAACAAAAATAATATAGGAAGTTGTCTTATACTTTGTAGCTCAGTATTGTCAACCCTAATTGACAGTTTCTTTCCAGTATTTAGGGCCTGAACTGAGACCTTCTGCATGCAAAGCAGATGGCCTACCAGTGTGTTACAAACCTTGGTCTTCTCATATTTATACAGATATTTATTGGCTTTATGTTAGTATTTTATGTTTAGCAGATTAAAGATTCTTTTCTTAAGTAGCTGTTAAAAGACACAACTAAATTATAACATCTCAAGAAAAATGGTTGTTTCTACATTAAATAAATCTAAAGTCTAACAAAGCACTCTTTCTCTTTTCTTTGCTCTCAGATGGTCCTTGGATATAGGCAAATTGTAATGAATTAGCCTCCTTCCCAGGACCATAGGCTGTTCCTTCTCTAGGCAGAAGCATTTGCAGGATGGGACTTGGGAGAGAAGATGACTTGGTTAGATCACTATAAGGGAAGCCCCATCACATCAATTCCTTGAAAATATGCATTGCAATCCAGAAATCTCTGGTTGTGTTCTATCATCATGTGCAGTTGAGCCCATTGGAGGATTATTATAAATTAATCCTAATTTTAATTTATAATTAATTAAAATTAATTACAAGAATAAAAATCTAGCAAGTGCTGGGCCATATATACATATCTAGTGTTATGTGTATGTCATCTTGTTTGTAAAACATGATCTGTGCCTTTTATAATGTATTAGCAGATTATTTGCATCTTAAACCACACACCTTATTTACATAGATTTATATATGTATATATAGGTCAAAGTATTAAAATGCTATAGATGAATAGTTATTGTTGATAATTATGCAGAAAAAAAGTTAAAATGTTATCATTCAATGAAAAAAATAAAAAGATAACAATGTGATGTTTTCCACTAGTTACTTTTATTTATCCCCTTGCGCTCTTTGTGGGATACTGCAAGTCATTCATCTAGTAAATTTTGACATAGGTGAGCCATTTCAAGTTCACCTATGTCATGGGAGAATATAGTAGTGTGTTGTGAGCAGAGAGAAAGCGATTGATGGCAGAAGACATAATGCCCTAGCCCATATAATCTATCTTTTGCTTCTCTGGAGTCATTATTTATTTCAACGGCACTTGCCTAGGAGGGAAAGTCATTTGACATGGTATGAGACTTACCTGGTTTTTGCGTTTGGTTTCTGTACACCATATTCTTTTTGAACATGTTTATCCCATAAAGTTAATAAACTTTACTGAATTTAATGATTTTCCCTTTTCAAAATATGGTTTAGATGTACTAGTCTTTATCTCTTTACTGAAGTTGTGGGGGGTGGATTGGTACAAAACCTACATTTTTCAAAACAATTATTTATTTTATGTTTAGTATCAAAAGACTTCAAAAGTTCAAACACTCCTCTTAGTTATTTTAATGGGGCTAGTATGAATGAAATCAGCTGTTCGGTATAAAGATTTTAAAGGGTCATAAGCACAATGGATGTTTGTTTCAAAGCCGTGATCTGAAAATGTTCAGTCAGCAAACTGGTTCATATTATGTATATACATTTGTATTTCAGGCAGTTTTACATTGGGACTGTTGTACCACGGGCAGTAGAGCTGCCTCTTAGATATTATGTCTTCCCTGCCACATTTTTTTCTACAGTTTCTGCAGCTTTGTGTTAGACAAGCATAGGAGTACTCCTTCAACATTTGTGGTAGAACATTGCTTCTTGTAATTTTGGACTCAAAGTGCCAAGGCTCTTCTGAGCCTTATCTGGATATCCTACCCAAAAGATAAAGAGGCTGATAACCACTAGTTGGATATGGATCTACTCTAAATAGGGAAATTGCACATTTTTCTGGGCATAAGCTTTCAGATAAACTCACATTCCTTTGTTCAGGAAAGGAGTCATGTCCACTTGCTTGCTTGTCTTTGTGAAAGACAGAAAGTGACAAGGGAAACATTGCTGTGTGATAGCCTGTGTGTGTGTCCTGTTTTCCACTAAAATGTTTTGACCATGATGCTTTTGTTGCAAAAGACTAACATGGCTTACCTTTGGACAAATCTATAGAAAGGTATATAAAACACTACTGTATACAACTGATGTGACTGCCAGGGGCTTTTCACTGCTTCCCAATCTTCCCAAGATGTCAGGGAATGAACCCTAGGACCATTTGCCGGCAAAGTTCAGAGACATGTTCTCTGTCTCTGAATTACAGCCCTTCCAGAGGCTGGCTTGAAAGAGCTATCTGAAGGAAGACAATTGAAAGCCAGAGCTTTAGAACATATCCTCATACAGTAGATCAGTGGTTCCCAACTTCATGTAATCCAAGTGTTCTTGGATTGCAATTCCCAGAAACCCAAGTCAGCATAACTGGCAGTGAAAGCTTTTGGGAACTGTAGTCCAGAACACCTGGGTTATCCAAGGCTGGGAACCACTGTTGTAGATGATAAAAAGATCTTAACTCCAGATATGTATCTGTATTATTCTATTCACAGTTAACAACTTGGAACAGAGAAACTGAGAATTTATATTAAAAAGGTTTTATTAAAGCTCGTTCTCATGATAAAATCATCTCTGACAATCATCTCAGGCAGATTTCCATAAATATGTGCAAGTGTCAAGTAGTTACCACTATATCATGATATTCACATTTCAGTGGCAGTTTTATTTTCAGCTATGTACGGTAAAGCACAGAAGCAAAGAATATAATAGGAATGTATTAATACAGCTTGCTTCTCAAGATCAGTGTTTATTATGATTATATATTTTGCATGTTTTCCTTGTTGCTAATGTATCATTATTTTGCCACCATTCTCACGCAACAGTTAGAATATTGCACTACATTTAATTTATATTATACAATCATCATAGCAGAGTATTGATCCCCAACTTGTCATATCTTTTTAATTAATTGATAAACTGTATGATGTTATTTTGGAAAATCTAATGTCTACATTATTGCTGTAGTTGTTTCCTCATCAGTAAGTGTTTAAAAGCAGTACACCTGGAGACAAGCAAACCAGCAATGGACACTTATAAGCACTGGTAAACAATCCAGAAAATAAATTTTGCAAGACAGTTTTTATTAGCAGTGAACCTTTTTTGGGGGTGTATTTTGAGAAACACAATAAATTATGAAATAACTTTTAAAAGTATAGAACTACACCCCTTTTAAGCATCAATTGTGTTCTCAATTTAGCAATTGGTTACTTTTTTCAAAAGTGAGAAATGATAATTTTTTTAAAATAGAAAGTTTCAATTATTCACTGCCATTTACAGTAAAGCTCATTTAACACAGTAACATGTGGTTGCTTGCCAAGGTAAAAATAATTTAGTTATACTACCTTTATTTATTTGTACAAAGGTATTTTTATAGCACAATTCCTAAGCTAATGTTGAATGTGCACAGGGAAAATAAGCCTAAACTTACAGATTTAAAGTCCCTCAAATAACGTTTCTCACATCAGATCACTGATGTGATCAATAAAGAGTTTACAAAGTTTCAGTGAAAGAACTACACATGAAAACAACGTGGAGGATATATCAGGGATCTCCTACCAACTCTCCTCAGACTGAAGAAGCTACTTGGATGAGTAGCGAAATGTTTCAACCTAATAAAGAAGTCCAGTTGCCATGACTCAACTTCCTGATAACCCCACTTGGATGACTGAGAATCTTACAGAACTACACGCTATATTAAAACACTGAGCATTTGATTGTTGTTCTTTTGTGCATGATGTCATCCAAACTGGTAGAAAGTATATCATTTTAGCTATTTTATTTAAATTTAATTTGCTTGATCATCAAGACATTGAAGTCATAATTTCTGTGGCAAAATCAACACCAGAATAAACAAAAAATGCTACAATTTCTTCAACAGGTGTATAGGGGTTAGTACGTTTTAGAGTGATATGTTCTATAGAGCCTCCATTTATTTTTACATCAACATAAGAATCTTTCGCTGGCACATTCCCAATAAATTACTATGCAATACTGGTACAGCTGAAGTTTAGGAAAAAGTGTAATGCCAGTAGTTTTTAAGGGAGTAGTTATGAAGAGCCATTTTAAGAGTTCTGGATCAAATGTGCTTTAGACGTTCTACTTGGTTAACAACAGGACCTCCCAAGAAGAAAGAATATACAAGCATAGACTTAAGTCTTCAAAACTTGTGAATGAAAAAAACCATGGAAAACTAAGATACTGATATGCAAGAAAACCTTTACTAAATTTTGTAAAATAAAATCACTGTGTTGGCTATGATTGGCAAAAAAAGAGAAAAAAATCTAAAACTTGCAATTTCTCTCCCTCTGCTCAAACATGTTAAAGAGTCAATGGGACATTCCAAATCTTCAGAACCTGATCTTTCAGTAACTTTTATGGTGGAGATAATTTCAGCATGAAGTAAAAATCTGAAGTTTTTAAACATAGTAAGAAAGATGAATAAAAAGAAAATCACAATTTTAACATGAAAGTTTAGAAAAAGTCAAAATAAATTAAAAATAATCTTCCAGTTTAAATCCCCAAAATATTTGTAAACACAATATGAACTAGCTTCTTGAACAAAAATAAAAGGGGGTGATACTGTACCTGGGAAGAAAACTTTAACTATGCTCTTATACAGGTTTTAAAAAATGGAGAAGCAACTTTTATACATTGTACCGGTGTTTAATTACATTTTGATGTATCTGGTCTAGTTCTGAATAAGTGCAAAGTATTTTCCTGAGGCCAAATGTGCAGTATCAGTCCACTGGTTCATCAGCTGCTTCACGTCTTTCTTCTTCTAGTAGGCTTTCAAGTACTGGAGCCATCACTAGAGCACTATCATCTTCATTATCCATTTCATCTGCTAAGTTGTCATCTTCATATTTATCCTCTTTTCCAGATTCCAGATCTAAAGTAGTATTTTCCAAAGCTTCTATATCTTCAATGCCTGCTTTATAGTGAATCATAAGGAGTGTAAGGGCTTGCAGTCGTTCACCCGATTTAGCCAATGCAGCTGACAACAACATTTTTTTTCTTGTATCTGCTGCTTCTTTCTTTTCTCTAATTAGAGAATTATTATTTTCCAGTTCCTGGTCTATTTCATATTGCAGTTTTTCCAACATGATCTCTAATTTCTGGATTCTCTCCTCTGTAGGCAAACTTCTATAAAGATCTCGACCAATCTCTTTAACAGCAATGAAGACACTATCATCAAGTCCTCCTTCCTTCCTTGCTAACTTTATCGCTGAACCTGATGATGATTTAGAAGGGCTACTTGGACAACCAATTTCTGTGTCACTACCTTCATTATCAGAAGGATGTGGTGTGTGCTTTGGTGAAGGCTCTACTGCATCAGACCCTTGGTCACTAACACGAACTTTAGGAACCTGGCGAAGGTTTAATAATCGGGTGCTTGTATTGATGATGTGTCTTGTTAAACCTGTTGTTTTATTTGTAGTTTTCAATTCTGAATCAACACGAGATCCTGTTGTGCTCTGAGAATCTTGGCTTTCTAATTTTAAAGAATGTAGGGCTCGCTCAAACCGTCTTGTGGCTCCTAAACAAAATGGGGCCTCAGTTAGGCATTTTTCTTGACATTTTTTGTGGCAAACATAAGCACAAACCACACATTGTGATGCTGCTTTTGTCCAAACCTTCTTTTTGCAGTAGTCACACCATGTTGGATTCTGAAATTGAGTATCTTGAAAATTATGCTTATTTTCAGTATAAATAATCTGTCCAAAATAAGGATCCTCTTTTGGAAGAATAGGAGCTGTTGCTGCTTCTGAAACATTTTCTTTTTCTTTTTCCAATAGAAAACTTGAATCTTCTGGTTCACCTTCTTTTAAATATTTAAAATGTACAGTAATATCACCATAACAAAAGTTTTCATTGAAGCCTTTGTGTGATATCAAAGTACGTAATGCAGTTCTACTTACTGTAGCTTTAGGTGCAGGAGGATTTAATCTAAATTGTTTAATAAATTCCATGGAGGATGTGGCTATACAATCTAGAGCTATTTCTTCAAGTTTTATGCTTTCATATCCTAAACAGATGAGTCCACCTAGTTTGAAAGGGTCTCTGCACCAAATGGCTACATTTAAGTATTTGTGTTCTTTCTCTACTTCAAATATGCAAGAAGAGGCTTTTGTCCTTGGCCATTTCCCTAATCGATTACGATAAGGAATTTCAGGTGTTTCCCACGAATGATGGCTTACTATAGTTGACCTTGAACTCTGTGAAGATTGTGATGATTCTGAAGGTTCTTTTGCTATTTCCAATTTGTTTGCAACTGGTTTGTTTGTAATTGTTTTAGAACTCTGGGATATCTCTGAAGGTTCTTTAAGCACTTCTGGTTTGTTTGCAACTGTTTTTGGATTCTGTGAAGATTCTGAAGTTTCCTTTGTTTCTGGTTTGTTTGTAACTGGCTTGGAACCTACAGGTTCTTCCCCTAAATCATTATTTTTTGTTGGCTTTTCTGAACTTTTATCTCCATTATTTGCAGGAACTGCAAGTCTGTCTAGTTTCTCAGATGATAAGTCACCAGTTTCTGGTTTATTTTGAACTTCACTGGGAACTGGGGTTACTTTTAGCTGTGGCCTAGGTGGTACAGGAGGTTTATTTGCTTGTGGCTGTTTGTTTGTTTGTTGGGTTGCATCCAGATTCTCTGCATTTCTGAGTACTACTTGTTTGGCTGCCTCTCTGAAAAGTGCTCTTGCAGATGTCTGATGACTTCCTAAATATGACTTGCGATTTAGTACTGGTGATACAGTTCCAGGTGGCTTAGTAGTAAGTGTCACTGTTGTATGCTTTGGGCTTGTTGTGGACAAATCTTCTTTGAATTCATTTGATTTAAGTTCATTTGCCAAGTCCTCAAATTCTAAATCCATTTCTTTCATCTCAGCCTCTGTCAATGTGACATCATCTGGAAATACTGAGTCTTCCAATTGTACAAGATTATCTTGTACTCCAACAGGTCTTTCATAATACACTATGACTCTGTCCCCAGCCTGTCTGATCAGCTTTAGGACTTGTACTGTTGATGTAATTCTAACTCCTGTTAAGAAGACAAAATAAAGCAAGAGTCAACCATATGAAGGAACATTAGAAAAATGGCTAAAAGTAATGACAACTATCCAAATTCAGGGTGCCACACATGACATGTTTGAGACAAAATCTCTACATCTAGCAGTTAAGGTTGCAACTGGGAACTGAACATTATTGATGGTTAGATCTGACAGAATTAATTACCTGTTGAAAGGAACAGAAGAAAAAAAATTCAAGTACCATTCCTTGGATTGAGGAGTCAGAATTTAGTTTACCAACAATCCAAACAAGTGACAGTTACCGATACAGGTAACTCATGCCACCTAGTCAATATGCAAATTATTTCTGAATTAGGGCTATTATAATTAGTGAATGTTATCAGTCTTACAGATTCAAGATTTGGATTCTTCCATGATACAAAATGGCACATTGTTGGTTATATCCTATTTATATCCCAATCTTTTTTTCATGAAGCTCAGAGTAGCATGTATTACATTTATTTCATTCTCATATGCAACACACCCTCTAATTTTCAGCCCTGCTGGGCTGGGCTCCACCACTCTCACGTGCGACTCTGCTTCCCCCTTGCACAGGGTTCCATCACAACCAGAACCAAAGGGGCTAGAAATTATCACTGTGGGTTGACAGTTGACAGATAATGATTAGGTCATGACCATCTATGGCTAAGTGGGGAATGGAATTTGTATTTTCCACATCTGCTCTAGTGGTTGCACCACACTTGCTTATTACATACCAATAGTGGTATTAATGCCTTTTTGGCATGACAACCTAGATGGTTCTATTTCTTTCCTATATTTAAATGTTTGTGAACCGAGAACAATTACAAAAAAAAAAGCAAATAAATGACAGCTGGGCACAAGAAATGTGCAACTTTAGGCAACAGCATTTTAAATGCATTATACTGCATTTCAGATACTTCCAGTGCAAAGAGTAGAGATGTAATGTTAACTAGTGGAACTTTAGACCTCGAAACCACAAATGGCATAGAAGCAGGCATAAAGCGGTGTGGTAGTGATTTAAATCTAGAAATGTAGACATCATATGGGAACACAGAGGAAGGAAAGTGGCTTAAGAAGAGAATTATATATTTAGCAAAGATTCATATGGGTCAGATTTCCATGTTCCCAAAGGAACCAGTGTGATGCCTACTCCCCTTTCATCAACTCTAGCTTGAATATATCACACATCTGTTGCATTGTTTTTCTTGTCAGTAGCATAACTTGAGACTACAAATTGGCTGTATATATTGTTTTTTAGATACTCCCACCTTAATTCTATCTGAGGTAGTAAATTATAATCTGTGAAGGCTCACAAAGTAATAAATCTGTTAGTCTTAAAGGTACTTGAATGTTTTTTTTTCTGATACACCTGCAGAATATGGTTACTTCTTTAAAGAGTGCTATCACTGTCTGCTACAGAAAACTAGGGAAACAAACCACAAATGCATATTTAGGGATCGTTTGAAAAGTAAGTATAACCGTGGAAGGTCTGGCAATGAAGCAATAATGAAAAATGTTATGTGCTCTTAAATGTTTTAGATTTGTATGATTTTGTTTTATGTTTTTAAAAGATAAATAAAAATAGTAATGAAAAAAACCTAAACAGACAAGGAAGTTAGGAAGCTGAGTTAGCTACAGAGACCAGGGCAGCAAAGTCACATTCTTACATTAAGTGTGAAAACATACCTCACAACACCAAGATCTTTTATACAGATTTTAATACGATTATTAAAGAAATACTAAAACATCATTTACAAAGACAGAAAGAAATCTTTGATATCAGGTGAGCTATACAATATCTTTTATATTTATTTTTATACAGTATATACACCCAAAACTTCCCAGGAGGTATACAGCATTTATGGCTCCTGGAAACCTTTGGGCTTCTACCTCTATACATGTAATTCAATCCCTGAAGATCAACAGAACAGATGGAAAAAGCTAGAAGAGGCATGTATGAGGCAAGCATGGTAATGATTGTCAGCTCATCCATTGTCATGCAAAATTACTTCCACCGATTTGTATTCTGTTTTTCCACTAATAATGCCCAGTTCAGTGTTTAGATATTTGGCTGCAGAGTCAGAGGATGGGAGTTCAATTCTCCACGTGCCTCCTTGACAAGGGCAGGACTTGATGATCCATATAGTCCTTTCCAGCTCTGCAGTTCTAAAATTATGGTCATGATGATTAATTGGTTCATGACATATTTAATAAGAGTAAGTACAGCAATTTAAAAACAACATAAAACATTACATCAATGGATAAATACATAATAAAATAACAATACAATGTTGAATAAAGCACAAATAGAAAAACATAATTCAGGAACTTTAAACCTGAATGTCTGTCTCAGTGAAAGAGGACATCATAACTGAAGAGGAGGAAGCGATTCCTTAGAACTAATTCCTTAAGTAATGAACTAGTATTATTTTATGTGAAGAACACACTGTAGTGTGTGACAGATGGGATGAGCCTTGTTAATGGGCTGAAAGAGAAACTGGGTTGTGGTGAGCAGGTTAACTTTATAGGAACATGCCTGCATGGCTACTTGCATCACATGTCATTTAGACACACTTGTAAATAAGAGGGGAGAGGTGTTGGACATGTATATAAATACCAATGAAAATCTAGCCATAAGATTCTGTGTTTACTCCAAGCACAATACAACTAAAGTGCTTGCACTCAGAATCAAAAGTCTCCACATCAGCTTTTAAGCTGATTGAAGGGGGAAAGCTGAAAGTAGCCCTTTGTATCATACCTCATATTCCTCTGGAGGATGCCTGAAACCTGAAGAGTTGCTTTTTTGAGAGGGTGTAGAGAGCTGCAGTAGGCAGGGAGCATCAACAAACAGGACAGAGCTACCAGGGATTTGTTGCAGGGTACCATATTTAGAGTGTGCACCTTCCCCCAGACATTGAAAATCATCCCTACAACCTGATCTCATACTGCAGGAAAAGTTAGCACTAGATGAAGCCTCTGACGCAAATTTCCCTAATTTTCAGCAAGCTGTGCAGTCTGTATATTGGGCCACTGAGAAAGAGGAGAGGACAGGTGGTTGGCCTACCGGGCCCCACTGAGGCAGCAGAGGACAGGTCTGCCAAGAGGCAAAGAGGAAGTAACATCTAGATGGAGGACTGCTCTAACAGGATAATGGGGATACCAGGTTTCCCCTGCTAGAAGGCAGGTTTACCTAGATCCCAGTAGTCCAGACCTCTGGGCTGGATAGTGCAAAGTCATTTTATCAAAATATGGTGTGCTAAATGAGATTTCTCTCTGTCTGTCTTCTGATTTGTTCCTGTAGATCTGGTAAAGGTAAAGGTAAAGGTTCCCCTTGACAATTTTTGTCCAGTTGTGTTCGACTTTAGGGGAAAGTGCTCATCCCCGTTTCCAAGCCATAGAGCCAGCATTTTGTCCGAAGACAATCTTCCGTGGTCACATGGCCAGTGCGACTTAGACACGGAACGCCGTTACCTTCCCACCGAGGTAGTCCCTATTTATCTACTTGCATTTGCATGCTTTCGAACCGCTAGGTTGGCGGGAGCTGGGACAAGCGACGAGAGCTCACTCCATCACGTAGCTTCGATCTTACGACTGCTTGGTCTTCTGACCCTGCAGCACAGGCTTCTGCGGTTTAGCCTGCAGCGCCACCACGTCCCTCAGTGCCACCACGTCCCTGTAGATCTGACAGTGCTGTTAATCCCCTGTTGAGGACAGGAGATCCTGGTATGCTATTCAGTCCTATAATGACTTTTTCTACTACTTGCACGTCATGAAAGAAAAAGGTGATTTGGAGGCACATTATCTGCTGCTTGCCCAGCTGCCAAAATTGCAAGTTACAGCTCTGTTAACAAAAATCTGAGCAAAACAGAGCAAGGATAGATAAACTTTGGTCTAATCCTCAGTGGTGCCCTAGATCTTGTGCAATATGTAGGCAGTGGTCATTCAGTTAGGAAAAATTATCCACGGTGGAATTAAAGTCAACATATATTTAAGTGGAGAGTTGCTAAAACAATAGATTTCAAGGAAAAAATGTTTCAAAAATGAGAAGAACTTGAAACAAAGATAAAGATAAAAAAGCAAATTCCTTCAAGATAATGGAAGGTTGTTTAAAAATCACAATAAACAAAATGCTTGAATAGTTAACAAGCATAGTTAAGAAAGCTTTAAAAGACAAGGTGATTTATTTTTAATAAGCCAAATCTTGACCGCATGAGGAAAAATGAAGGAGCATAAACTCCAACTACACAAATGAATACTGACCATAATGTAAGAAAAAAGGGAAGAGGCTGAGTGGAATATCGCTAAATGTAGTAGAAATAAGCAATAAAAACTAATATAAAATACACCTCAGAAGTAGGAAACCAATCTGCTAGTTAATAAGCGTGTTGATGACAAAGGTGTGAAATTATGAAGAAGGATGGAGTTTTGCCCAGAAAAGCGGGTGAATTTTTTAGTCATTCCTCCCTACAGACGATAAGGGTGAGAGTCTAGGAGATTTCTATCACTTGTGCTTTCTGTTCTCACTGCCATACTTTAACTGCACAAAAAAGGGGCATGTGTGGCAAAATCAGTTACAGAGAAATGAAAGCTAAACTTAACATAATGATCTCTCTAAACAGCCTATTCTTTGGCATGGGCTTCTAACTTAATGGACTCCATCAGCCCTATGTTTGGCCTGCTAGATAATCAGTGGAAGGATGCCTGCTTATGGGAGTGCGACAAAAAACAAACAAACAAAAAAACAAAAATTGGAGGTCTACTGAGCCACTGATGAGCAAGTATACAGGATTTCATCAGACCATGCCAGCTTAATGTACTTTTAAAGAATTGGTTTTGCTACTTACCACCAATAGCTATAAGTCGATCTCCCCTCTGAAGATCAGCAGTTGCAGCAGCAGAGTTTGGGATGACTGTCTCAATAACAACATGTCCTGATTCCCCTTCCTTAGCTTGCACTTGACGGAGAGTAAGTCCAACACTTGGTGAACTTCCTTTTACTAGTTCTACCTGAGAAAAAAGTAAAATGTGAACAATAAATTTCACAGTACAGTGGACCCTTGACTTACAGACGGCTTGACTTACAGACTTTTTGAGTTACAGACTTCTCTGGCCGCAAAATTTAGGTTTAACTTGCAGCCTGAGAATTGACTTACAGACCAGAAAAAAACCAAAATAGAACAAAAATGGCCTGTTACGGGATTAATCGGTTTTCAATGCACTGTAGGTCAATGGAGACTTCACCTACAGACTTTTTGACTTGAGAACCGCCTTCCAATACGGATTAAGTTCTCAAGTCAAGACCCCACTGTATTAATACTGGATACTCTAATTTACAAGATTGAATACTATGTGCAATATCTTATTTTTAAAATAAGTACAAGATAATTTAATCTGAATTGAAATAAATATTTAACACACAAAATTATAATTTTGCCCTGTCAGTGCAAGTATGTAAGAGGTGGTATATTTTGCAGGGGATAACCAATAATAAATTGTAATATGATGTTTGTTTCAAATTGTACAGTACTGTATCATTACCTAGCTAATGATGATTTTTTACCACCAAAGAAATTGATGGAAAATGCTTTACGTAAGCTAAAGCGTACTCAAGCTTTGCAGACATCTATACTGTACACAACTAGTTTGATAGCTCAGTAAGTCAAATAGCAGGTAGGGAGTTCAATTCCTCATTGTGCCTCTCAGAAAAAGAACCAGCTTGTGTAACCTTGGGCAGGCTGCAAAGTACCCCCAAAACAAGGAAGTGGAAACTACTTCTGAGTACTTTGTATTAAGAAAACTCTGGTATGGCCTACTTTAAGTAAAAATTGACTTTATAGCACATAATTATTATTTATATTGTACAAGCCTTTAATGAAGCTAATGCATGGCTAAATAAAACACATTTAGCTCCATAAACATCATACTGTATGCTATATTCAAACCCACCAGGGATAGGATATATGTCATTCTCCACATGTTGCTGGCTGTAATTACCACCTGTCTTAGCCAGCATAACATATATTCTTTTATGCTTTAATCAATTTTATAATATTCCATTTCTTCACCGTGCCATGGTTTTCACAATAGTCTCATTACTATTGCTTCACATCTAATTTATAAGAATTAGTATTACTGTTGTTTTCAATTCAATTTATGTACAATGTTGATATTTATGTTTATTTTCCCATATTACAAAATATTTTCTACTTAAAGCTACATAACTAAAACATGTGGTTGAAATAAAAAGCTAGGTTTTCTATTCCCTCCCCCTCATTATTATAAGCATACTTGTAATAGCTTATTCTCATCCTAGGACTGCAAACTAGTAATTTCTCATAACAGCTGGAAATAGCCAGTTTCCTTGACATGCAAGAAGTAAACTTTTTAGCAATTAGTATGATTGCCCAGGTCTTCCAAGTAAATGGCAATTACAGGAGCAGAACAGAAAAGATACAGCTGGCAATCAGCACTTAGGAGAACAACGTGTGTAGTTTTTTAAAATAAATAACCCCAAGTTCTGCTTGTAATTCTGCTGTTGTTCTACCACTGAAAACAACTTAATATTGGCATAGTTCCTGTTTAACTCTTCTTTTTCACAGACTTTTAGTACTGACGAAATCCAGGTGCATCTTCTTAGTACTGAGAAGCATGAAAAATACTGTTTTCCACTCTTTAGTCCTAAATCCTTATTGATCAAAATGATCCCTTTAATATAGCACTTATGCATGGCTCAGTTATGAGAAAATTTATAAGGCTAAGTTTAATAATCTCATATAGATGCTAACTGTATTTTGATTGAGGGCATGGGAGACATGACAATAAGATTCACTCTGAAGTTATGGTAATTGTTTCACTTTCCAGTTTCTTTCTTCAAAATTCTTGAGAAATACATTTTATCCATTTGTTACAATTAATGTACACAGCTGTTGTGTTTGCCCTAAAATAGTGACTCCCGACCTTGGGTAACCCACCAAAGAAGCTATCACCATCTGCAGCACTGGCTGGGGTTTCTGGGCATTGCAGTCCAACAGTTGGGTTACCTAAGATTGGGAACTATGAATGTTCTAGAACAGATCTCACACTTCGAAAGTAATCAAACTGAAAAACTCTGGAGAAAGAAGTCAGATTTCGATGTATTCTTGAAGGCTTTCATGGCCGGGATTTGATGGTTCTTTTGGGTTTTTCGGGCTCTTTGGCCGTGTTCTGAAGCTTGCTCTTCCTGATGTTTCACCACTCTCTGTGGCCAGCATCTTCAGAGGACTGGAGTAGGAACTCAGTCCATGCTCTGTTGCTGTTTGTTGGATAGTTGAGTATTTATAGCTGTGGGAACAGCTTTTGTCCTTTTCAGGAGATAGGGTGATCAGCGTGTTTTTGTTGTGGATGTATTGTTGTGATAAGTGGGAGAGATTATCTGTCACTGTGGTTGATGGGTGTCTTTAGCTGGTCTTTTTTGTGCCATGATCCCTGGTCCTTGTGGCTGGGTAGAGTTCGTTGACCTTCTGCAGGATGTATTTTCCAATGCTGGAAGCCAGGCCTTGTTCAGTTTCAGACTTTCCTCTTTTTTGTTGAAGCTATGCTGATGTTTATGGATTTCAATGGCTTCCCTGTGCAGTCTAACATAATGATTGTTAGTGTTGTCCAGTACTTCTGTCTTTTGAAATAGAATTTCATGTCCAGCTTGTTTTAGGGCATGTTCAGCTACTGCTGATTTTTCCGGTTGTTTTAGTCTGCATTGTCTCTCATGTTCTTTGATTCTGGTGTGAATGCTGCATTTTGTGGTTCCAATATATACCTGTCCACAACCACAAGGTATCCGGTATACTCCTGCAGTGGTGAGGGGGTCCCTTCTGTCCTTTGCTGACTGTAACATTTGTTGTATTTTTGTGGTGGGTCTGAATACTGTTTGTAGGTTGTGTTTTCTCAAAAGTTTTCCCATGCGGTCCGTGACTCCTTTGATGTATGGCAGAAATACTTTATTTGTGGGTAGCTGTTTTTCCTCTTCAGTTTGGTGTTGTTTTCTTGGTTTGATGGCTGTTTTGATTTCATTCTTGGAATAGCCATTCGCCTGTAGGGCCCAATTCAGATGGTTGAGTTCGGTGCTGAGAAATTGAACTTCACAGTTCCGATTTACCCGGTCTACCAGTGTTTTGATTATGCCTCTTTTTTGTTGTGGGTGGTGGTTGGAGTTTTTGTGTAGGTACTGGTCTGTGTGGGTGGGTTTTCTGTAGACCTTGTGTCCCAATCAGAAGTCAGTTTTGCGTATGACCATGACATCTAAGAACGGGAGTTGGCCCTCTATTTCTTTTTCCATGGTGAATTGTACTTTTGGGTGGATGCTGTTAAGATGGTTTAGGAATTCTTCCAGTTTTTTTTTTAAATGACAGAGGTTATTGCACAGCATACAGTAATTTGATATTTCATCTTTATATATGGAAACAAAAATTGTGATTCTCATTTTTAATTAAATTATCTTTTATGTGAGTTTTCCCAACAATGGGAAAGAAAATTCTGGAAAAGCTGCAAGGACTAAGGGTCTAATGGAGATACTGAGAAGAGTGTCCTATTTCACCCTTTGCTCCTGCTTGCAAACAGAAAGAGATCATTGTCTCTATATCAGTTCAGATCACTTGGTTTTGTCAATTACTGTAATGTTTTATATGAACTTTTATTTCCTAGTGAGGTATTTTACTAGCCTTCAAATGTCAACAGAATATCATGAAGAATAAACCTGTTTTCATCACTGAACTCTTGCGGCTCATATCCTTTGACCTATATCCTTTAATATCCTCTAAAATAATTAAATGTGAAAAGATTCTACAATATGTTGGCATTTAAATCATTTGACAGCTTAGAAAGGAGAAAGCAAAGACAGGACTAGGTTTCTACGAAACTAAAGCAAACCGATATCGTTTGAAGTTTGTTAAAGTAAAAAAGAGATTCTCTTCAAGAATAGTTAACCACAGTGCAGAACTAGAAGGAGAGGGTACAGGTGGATATAGGTTAGAATCCTTTTAGAATCATGGAGCACAAATGTGCAATTGTATGGGCAGTGTACACTATTTTACAGAATGCTCATTGCATTTTTGGCTGTGCCTTGGTTGCACAATCAGGCACCTGGATACACGACAATGTGCAAACAGCAAAACTGGTCCTAACATGAATGTTTTTTCACAACAGCATTCTGGGTATTGTATGTAATACAGGGAATATGAACAAATATTTTCTTCATGACCAGCTGCTCTAATCCTGCTTTACAGCTTCCTATCTGATATGGCCAGAAAAAAGACCTTACATTGCTTGCCCAGGCTATACTCAATAAAAGAAAGGTTACTTACCTGTAACGATGGTTCTTCAAGTGGTCATTCTGTGAATTCACACAAAGGGTTAACTCCAGCGCCAGCATCGGTCCTCTCGGAACATTCTCTAGCTGCAAGAGAAAAGTAACGATGTTTAGGGCTACCCCTACTGCGCACGCCCAGCCTAACCGTCCCTCAGTTCCATTTGTCCGCCACAGGTACCTGAATCCATTAGAGATACTAGTGACAGACAGACAGAGGGGAGGCCGGGCGGGATTGTGTGAATTCACAGAATGACCACTTGAAGAACCATCGTTACAGGTAAGTAACCTTTCTTTCTTCATCGTGGTCTTCTGTGAATGCACACGAAGGGTGATTAGCACGCTTACTAACCGGATGGTGGGCTGTCACTGAAGAAGAGATGTTAACACTGCTCTCCCGAATCTCGTCTCATCTCTTGCCCTCATGTCCAATCTGTAGTGGGTTATGAAGGTAGAGGCATTGGACCAGGTAGCGGACCGGCAGATGTCGGGCAGGTCTACGCCACGCAGTAAAGCAGTTGATGAGGCTATAGCCCTGGTGGAGTGGGCCCTAAGTCCCTCTGGAGGGTCTCTGCGGTTGAGCTCGTAGGAGAGAGTGATGGTAGATACAAGCCACCTAGAGAGTGTCGACGGTGAGGCTGGACAGCCTTTCTTTGGACCAAAGTAGCAGAGGAAAAGTCTGTTCGCCTGCCTAAATTCTTTGGTTCTAGACACATAGAAGGCCAGGGATCGTCTAACATCGAGCATGTAGAGCATGCGCTCAACATCGGTAGCCGGAGATGGGAACAAGGTTGGCAGAATCAGCGGTTGATTCACATGGAAGTCCGAGACCACCTTAGGGAGAAACGAAACGTCCAAGTAGAGCATAACCTTGTCCCTGAAGAATTGAAGAAACAGTTGATCAGAGCGAAGCGCTGCCAATTCACTAGCCCGGCGAGCAGATGTTATAGCCACCAAAAACAATGTTTTTAAAGAAAGCAGCTTAAGGTCACAGGTAGCCATGGGCTCAAATGGAGGTCTAGAAAGGGCATGTAGGACCAGGTGAAGGGACCACTGCAGGATCGGTGGACGAATAGGAGGTCGAAGGTTAGAGAGGCCTTTCAAAAATGTCCTAATTGTAGGGTGAGAGAAAAACTGAGAAGAGGGTGAGCCTCTGGGTTGGAAGAAAACAACAGCTGCCAAGTACACTTTGATAGTAGAAAGAGTAAGGTTAAAGTCAAACAGGTAACGCAGGTACTGTAAAAGCGTTGAAACAGAGACAGGGGACGGAACGAGACCCCTCTGCTGGGTAAACTTCAAAAAACTTTTCCATTTATACGCGTACAAGCGAGACGTGGAAGGCTTGACAGCACTATTCAAGACCTCCTTGATCTCGGGACGATCTTCCACGCTGTCAGGTGGAGCATTTCGAGGTCCGGGTGAAGGACTTTGCCTTCCTCCTGGGTCAACAGGTCGGACCATAAAGGGAGAGTTCTGGAGTCCACAGCCATCTTGACTAGAGTGGGGAACCACACCTGTCGAGGCCAAAAGGGTGCAATGAAAATGGCCGGAGTCATCGAATGTCGGAGTTTCACTAGGGACCTCTGTATCAACGGAAGAGGTGGGAACATGTATAAGAGACCCTGATTCCATGGAATCATGAATGCGTCTCCGAGAGAGTGTAGGCCGAGCCCGGCCCGGGACGCATACTTGGGGCATTTCGCATTCCGAGGGGATGCAAAAACGTCCAACACGGGAGTCCCCCACCGGTGGCAAAGGTCCTTGAAGACCAGAGGGTTCAATTCCCATTCGTGTGTCTGATGTTGAAGTCTGCTCAGAGTGTCTGCGACTGCATTGTCCTCCGTGGCCACATGAATGGCTACTGGATAGACATGATGACGGTAACACCACTCCCAGAGAAGGAGAGGTATAGGAGTGACTGGGAACGAGTTCCTCCCTGCTTGTTGACATAGTGCATTGTGGTAGTGTTGTCCGTCACTAGCTGAACTCCGCGGCCTTGTACTAGGGGAAGGAACGACCTGAACGCCTTGATGACCGCAAGCGGTTCCAAGTGATTGATGTGAAACATTGCCTCCTGTGGAGTCCAGAGGGCATGAATGGTGTGGTGGGCGCAGTGTGCCCCCCAACCGGATGGACTGGCATCCATTGTGACTTGGACGGTGAGACGGAGTGGACGAAAGGGACGGCCGACCCTGAGGTGAGGTGTGTATGTCCACCACTGGAGTTGTCTGACTAGCTCCGGCGTGACACAAAGACGTTTCCTTTGGCTGTCTACCATGGGGTCGAAAAGAGCCAGGAACCATGACTGGAGCGACCTTAGCTTGAGTCGAGCGTGAGCTAGCGCCGGCGTGGTAGAAGACATCAGGCCGAGAAGGTGTTGGGCATGATGGGCTGTCACCCGGCCACGTGGTTGGAATTTTCTGATGGCTCGTTGTATCTTGCGTATCCTCTCTGGGGGGAGAAATGCACGACCCCTGACGGCATCTAAGCAGACCCCTATGTATTGTACCGTTTTGGAGGGGATGAGCTGGGACTTCTCTTTGTTGACAGTGAGGCCGAGATTGAGAAGGAGATGTAGGATGAACCTTGTGTCTTTCAGGGATTGTCTCTGTGACGTGGAGACCACTAGCCAATCGTCCAGATAAGGATAGACGTGGATGCCCCTGAGACGAAGGTAAGCTGCCACTGGGGCCATGACCTTGGTGAAAGTTTGGGGAGCCGTGGACAGGCCGAATGGCAGGGCCTGGAATTCGTAAATTGTGCCCTGAAATATGAACCGAAGATATTTGCGGTGGTCGGGGTGGATAGTGATGTGAAAATATGCGTCCTTTAGATCTATAAGGACGAACCAGTTGTTTTTCTTCAGCAGGTGCATGATGGACTCTAAGGTGAGCATTCGAAACCGTCTGGGTCGCAGGTAAGTATTTAGGAGTCTTAGATCGAGAATGGGCCTTATGCCTCCTCCTCTTTTTGATACAGCAAAATAACAGGAATAGAACCCGTGTTTTATGTCGTGTGGTGGGACTGTATAGATGGCATCTTTTTCCAAAAGAGATGAGATTTCTTCCTCTAGCGAGGAATCGAAGGAGGAGTGATTTATGAAGCCTAGCGGAGGAGATTTTATAAACTCCAGCTGGTAACCGTACTGAATGATCCTTAGAGCCCAAGTATCTGTTGTGATAGCAGACCAGTTGTGTAGAAACGGCTGAAGACGGGTGGTGGGTGGTGAATGAGTGAGTATGGGAGGACGAAAGTCAAAGATACTGTTTTTGTTTTCTCCCAGGTGGTTTAAAAGATTGACGACGGTGAGACTGACGAGGCCGGTATCCCTGAACAGAAGAGGAGGACTGACCGGAACGCTGTTGAGGTAAGTGCTTATAAGGACGGTATTGTTGAGAAGGTTGTTGATATTGGCCGTAAGATTTACGCCATTGAGGTTTTCTCTGTCTAGACTGAGTTTGAACAGAATAGGACTTTGCTGTCCTTTTGGCTTTGTGGAGATCTTCTAAGTGGGAGTCAGTCTTTTCATTGAACAAGCCACTAGCATCGAAGGCGAGGCTCTCAACCTTAGATTTTACATCATCCAGTATGTCTGCAGAGCGTAGCCAAGCATGTCTTCGGATAGTAATGGCAGACATAAGTACCCTAGCAGCGATCTCTGCTGCATGGCGAATAGAGAGGCGTTCATGTTTGGACACTGTCTGAGCCTCCTCATATGAATTGAGAAAAACTTGCCGGGTGTCTTCAGGTATCAGTTTCAGCCCTGGCAAGACTTTGAGCCAGAGCTGCTTGTGATAAGCCCCTAACACAGTCTGGTAATGGATGACTCGGAGCAACAAGGTGATAAGGGAGTATATTTTTCTGCCTATAATTTCCAGCTTCTTACCCTCCTTGTCAACGGGGGTAACGTGAGCCTTGGCAGATGGTCTGGAGCAACTTGTTTCCACAATCAGTGAATTTGGAATTGGATGCTTGAGCAGAAACTGGGTGTCAGCACCATGAATTCTGTAAAAGTTCTCTGTGCGACGAGGAACATTTGGAGTATTTGCAGGCTGAGCCCAGAATTCCTTGATGGCCTCCATAACCACTGATACAAAGGCTATACTGGGAGGAGCGGTGCTATCCTTCTTAATGTCCCCGAAGAATAGGTCTTCACCCGGAGGTGAAGGAAGATTCAAGTCCAACTTCAGGGTTTTTGCGAGCCTTGACATCATCTGGGAGTAGCAAGAAAAGTCCTCAGATGGAGAAGACGCGTGAGGATCCCCAGTGTCTGAAACAACCACATCTCCCTGAGGCAACTCATGAGGTGGCAGGGGCAGAGGTTGTTCTTGATCGGAGTCAGAGGATTGCTCTGTGGACACCTCATCTGGATCTGAGGAGAACACATCCCTTTTCTTTTTAGGGGGTGGTCTCTCGGCGCCGACTGGTGCTGTCTGAGGCTGTGACGGGATCGCAGTCGATGCCGACGTTGAAGGTACTGGTTGCGTTGCAGGGACAACCGGTAATGAAGGGGGCTTAGCCCCGACGCGTATAACTCGACGTCGACGTTGAGGACGGGTCGACTCCGACGAAGAAGATAGATAAATGTACCGGATCTTCTTATGATGTCGATCTCGAGACGCGGACGTCGAAGACGAGGAAGTGGACCTCGAGCGACCATGTCGACGTCGATGATGTTTACGACGTTTGGGTCGGTCCGAGTCCGCAGAATAGGAAGAAGAGGATCGACGCCGGTGCTTGCTACGACGTCGATGGGATCTGCGCTTCTTCCTGGAGCGTTTACGCTTTAAAGATTTCGATCCCGAACGATGGGAAGAGTCGGACTGGGTTGAGGCTCGATGCTTCCTCTTCGACCGTTTCCGTCGAGGAGATTTCGATCTCGAGCGGTCGGTAGAAGGGGACCGACTCGAGGAACGGTGCCTCTCCGTGCGAGGACGCTTGTCTCGAGGGGATTTCGACCTCGAACGCACGGGTGAGCGAGGACACTTGTCTCGTGAAGATCTTGACCCCGAATGCACGGACGAGATCGACAGAGGAGACGACCCCTGGCCCGCAGGAGATGGGCTATGTGGGGCAGAAGTTAGGCCGGTAGTGGCTCCAACAAGCTGGCTCGGCGTCGGGGATGATATTCCCGCCGGCAGCACAGGATCAATCCGTCAAGAAGGAGGTGGAACGGCTGCCTCCGACGAAGCTTCGAAGCGTCTCGACAACCCCTCGAGGATCGGAGAAGGTATCGACCCGGAGCCTGGAGATAACTGAAGGGACGTCGCCTTTGGCTTGGCGGACGCCTTGGCCCTCGACGTTTTCGATGGCTTTGCTTTCGGTGGAGCAGGAGCCGGCGCCTCGGGATTCGAAGCAAGAGTGGTCGACTTAGGTGCCGCGGACTTCTTCGACATTTTTGAGACCTTCGAAACCACCGATTGTACGGGGGCTGCTCTGGAAGTGGAAGCCATTTCTCCCTCCGAAGGCGCTGTGGAAGATAATGTTGACTCCCACAGATGAAGTTTAAGGCGCTGTTGGCGAGCCTTAAGGGCGGCTTTAGTGAAAGCTTTGCAGTGTGGGCAAGATTTGGAGTTGTGCGATTCCCCTAAACAATACAAGCAAGTATCGTGGCCGTCTTGGTGGGGGATTTTCCGATCGCACACCACACACCTGCTAAAGGGTCTGGACGGGGACATAGGTTGGTAAAGACACCGACGTCGACTAGTTCGAAGGAGAAGGCAAAGAAGTCCGTAAAACAGTCCGAGTCAAAGCCGAGGGAAGTAAAAGAAGAAACCAATGTCGTCTAGTTTGAAGGAAAAAGCGCAAGGGTAGTCCGTATAGCAAAAATAGGTCAAACGAAGGAATTAGTCTAATTTTTTAAGATATATGAATGCAGCTAAGAACGAGAGGTTCCAAACCGCCAGGCGGAAAAATGGAACTGAGGGACGGTTAGGCTGGGCGTGCGCAGTAGGGGTAGTCCTAAACATTGTTACTTTTCTCTTGCAGCTAGAGAATGTTCCGAGAGGACCGACGCTGGCGCTGGAGTTAACCCTTTGTGTGCATTCACAGAAGACCACGATGAAGAACCAGCCACTAAAGGTTCTAACACCCTTTGAAAGGAAGCAACCTATGATCCGAAGAGTGTTTGAATTTTTACATTATCTTTTTAAAAAACAATGGAAAACTATTTCCTGAAAAGTTAGTTTCTTCTAACTTGGAGAAGAAATTACTGCCAATATGCTGAAGTAATGATATGTGGTGATACTATGGTTATTTTATGTTTTCACTTCTAGTCATATATACAATTAGCCAAACATCAGACCCAATTTATGACGGCTTACTTTATAATTACTCCAGTATTAACCAATGCTTCCACTAGTATCTAAAAGCCATTTTTAATGATCTCTAGGACTATGCACTACTATCTAGTTTTCAGTTGCATTCTTAAAAATATAAAAATGTATAGTCTATAAAGGCAGATATATGAAAAAAACCAGAGACTGACAGTGAGCTGTCCACTTCACAAGAGGAAAAGGAATAACAGATCAGATGGACAAAAAATTAAAACGAATGCAAGTGGAAAATCCAGGAAAGGAATGGCTAGCAGAATCACCATTTTGGCGGGAAATGAGGGAGTTTTAAAGGGATGAGAAGAACTCGGGCATGTGGTAGATGAGTGCTGGGCTGAAGAGAAAGATACTGTACTGGAAAAAGAGTCTACAGAGATTACAGTATAAAAGACCCCTGGACAGGGGAATGGGTGCCTTTGAAAGAACCCCCATACTGGAGAGAGACAGTGGAAAGGGAGGCACAAGAGAAAAAAAGGATTTCAATGAGAAGCCAACAACAAAGAGGAAAAAAACCAAACAAACTCTGTCTCAACTCCCTGGTATCAGTCATGGAGCAACCCATTTCCCACCCAAAATCCATAAAAGTATCAGAAAAAAGGTATGGGAACCCAATGTGAGTTGGATTCTTCACCTTTAAGTTTCTACAAGCTTGGGCCTAAGCTCTCCACTCCTGTCATTAATGGCACATTGTTACCAGTTAGTTGTTTGACTAAACCTACTGTTAAAGAAAAAGACAATGTGGAAAAGGACTTAGGGAATTCTAAAGATTAGGTATTGGATTTGAATTTTGTTAAAGCAAAAAGAACTATTATCTGTTGTTTCAAATAAACCTGTTAAAGGAAAAATGGAGCCCTTGACGGTTGATAAAAACAAAGACTCTAATAAAAAAGATGGTGAGACCTGGTATGAATCTCACAGCAGAGAATACATTTCTAAAATACACCAAAGTTTTAAAAAATAAAATTGTAAAAAGCAGAAAACTTTACTTAACTCTAAGCATGTTAAGACACACTGAAAAAACATTTTAAATGGAGCTCACCCTTGCTAACTATTACAGTCTAAATGAAATCCATGGTTTATTTCCTGGAGCCACTTCATTGTCTTTTTCCTTGGATAAGATGTTTCTCACAGCTGCTTTTTCTGATGGGAGTGTGAGAAACAAGGCTATTTATATTTTAAGTTCTGTTCACCTAACGTGCTATGAAGTAGCATCTACCCCCCCCCCCATGTACAAGTGATGACTACTGATTATTAGAAATGGTTGTCAATTTTCCCACTTAGAAGGGGGAATACTTGCTTATAAGCAAAAGAATAAACAATAATACAGTGGTGCCCTGCATAGCGACGTTAATCCGTTCCGGATTAATCGTCGCTATGTGGAAACATTGCTAAACGGAACGGAAAACCCCATAGAAACGCATTAAACTGAGTTTAATGCGTTCCTATAGGGCCCTAAACTCACCGTTCTGCGATGTTCCTCCATAGCGCCGCCATTTTCGCTGCCCTCGGTAAGCGAAGGCAGCAGAAATGGTTGCGGCGGCCATTTTGGAACCGCCGATCAGCTGTGTGAAAATGGGGCCTTTGGGAGACCAAAGCCCCCATTTTTACACAGCCGGAGTGCTCGCGGCGAAAATGCCGGGAAAACACACACACACACACACACACACACACACACACACACACACACACACACACACACACACAAACCACAAACATAACCCCCCACCCTCCAAAACCCACACAGAAAATTTTTAAAAAAGGACTTACCGTCCGAAGCCTCCCGGCGCTCTGCTGGCTCCGTGCGGCGGGGGGCGAGCGACCAGGGCCCCGGCCTGCTCTAGCCCCGGCCCTCCGCTGGTTCTGTGTGACCGGGGGCGAGCGGCCAGGGCCTCGGCCTGCTCTAGCCACCCGGCCCTCCGCTGCCTTTGGAGCTTTCAAAGGGCTTCCTCCAATGTCGGGGAAAGCCCTTTGAAACCTCTGAAGGCACCGATTGTGGCGGCGAGGACCCCCAGGGAGGTCTCCCATGGTGGCATGCAAGCCCTGGGAGACCTCCCTGGGGGTCCCCACCGCCACAATGGGTGGCTTCGGAACTATCTGAAGCCAAAAAGGCAGTGAGAAAATGCGGGACGTTCGAACTTCCCGCGTTTTCTCCCTACTTTTTTGGCTTCAGAAGCAAGCCGGGGAATCCTTGCAAACAACGCTGGGTCCCCCTTGCGCTGGGATGAGCTCATCCCAGCCCGAAGAGGACCCATGGTTGCTTGTAAGGATTCCCCCCCTTGCTTCTGAAGCCAAAAAGGCACGGAGAAAGTGCATTTCTCCCTACCTTTTTGGCTTCAGAAGCAAGCTGGGGAATCCTTGCAAAAAAACGCTGGGTCCCCCTCGCGCTGGGATGAGCTCATCCCAGCGTGAAGAGGACTCAACTTTGCTTGCAAGGAGGGAGGCGATTCCTCCCTGCCTGCCTGGCTTGCTTTTCCAAGCCAAGCTCCTTTGGAAAAGCAAGCCAGCCAGGCAGGGAGGAATCGTCTCCCTCCTTGCAAGCAAGGAGCAAATGTTGGGCGGCCGGCCGGCGGGCGCTTCAGAGCGGCCGCGGGAGAGACCTCGCCCGCGGCCGCTCCGACGCGCCCGCCCTGAAAATGCCGGCCGGCCGGCACTTCAGAGCGGCCGCGGGAGAGACCTCGCCTGCGGCCGCTCCGATGCACTCACTGGGGGCCTATGGGGAAAAATCGCAAAGCGATTTTTCCCCATAGGAAACATCGGTATGCGATCGCATTTGCGATCGCCAAATCCGCATCGGTATGCGGATTCTTCGTTAAACGGGGCGTTCGTTGTGCGAGGCACCACTGTATGTCATTACCTCTGTTTGTAAGTGACTCATATGCATATTTACATCAGTTTCCCATTAGATCAGGGATGCACGTTAACAAATAGCAACAAGGTTTGTTAGCTGTTTTGAACTTAATAACATTTATCCCTTTATAATGGCAGTTATAAGACATATATATTTAACATAGTCCTGATTTGATATAGCACCCACTTATTTGTTTTTCTAGAAGCTCGTAGTATATGCAAAGCTTTCCTACAATACAACATTTAAAGTGAACTAATTTTTCCCTGTCTGTTTCTTCACTGTCCAGCTTTCAAATTGGTACACAGTAATCAGGAATATCACAGTGTAGATGATCACTTTAATTTCCAGTGATACACCCTTTCAAATGAGGATCTTTTCTATTTTCTTCATAGCTGCCCTTCTGAGTATCAACCTGATGACTTAACAAGGTATAAAAATCTTTAATAATTTCATTTTCTTCATTTTGTTATTCAAGTAATTAGTTACAGTAAGGTAATGTGGACATGATTTTTGTCTTTTTAATATTCAATTGTAGTCCTGCTTTTGCATGTTATTCTTTAACTTTCATCAGGACTCATTTCAAATCATTGCTGCTTTGGCTCAAAAGATGGTGTCATTTGTATGTCTTAAATTTCTTCCACCAATTTCAACTTTTACTTCAAATGAATCTGATCCAACTTTCCATATGATATATTCTGCACAGAGACTGAATAGTCAGGGGGATAAAATATAGCCTTCTTTGACACCTTTGCTTACAGGAAACCATTCTGTTTCTTGGTATCTTGTTTTAATATCGTGCTTCCCCGAAAATTAGACAGGATCTTATATTAATTTTTTTTCTCCAAAAATGCATTAGGGCTTATTTTCAGGGGATGCTTTATTTTTTTCATGTACAACAATCTACATTTATTCAAATACAGTCAAGTCATCTTCAGGTTGCTGCACAATGGTGGAGGGTAGGGTTTCACTTAACTGGGGTTTATTTTTGGAGTAGGGCTCATATTACGAGCATACTGAAAAATCATACTAGGGCTTATTTTCATGTAAGGTCTTATTTTCGGGGAAACAGGGTAGTAGCTTCTTTTCCGGAATATTGGATATACAAAAACATAATCAAATATTGATAAATACTTATTACTTTCAGAATCAGTTTTTCATGATCCTTTCAGTAAAAAGCTTTGGTCGAACCTATAAAGCACAAACTGACTTTCTTCTGAAACTCTTTGGTATATTCTCATGTTATTCACAATAAGATCTCTAGCACGTCTCCCTTTTTTGAACTAAACTTGAACATCCGATATTTCTTGCTCCATATGTGGTAAAAATCTTCATTGGGAGACCTTTATCAAAACTCTTCTTACATGGCAGACTAACAGGGGTTCCATAATTATTGCACTCTTTTGCATCTCCTTTCTTGGGGACTGGTACATATATTAAACATTTCTAATCTGTGGGCCCCTGTTCTGTTTTTCATATTTTTTGGTATGTTCTTCTCGAGATTTTGATAGATTTACTCTTTGAAACTTGTAACAGTTCTAGTACTATGCTGTCTATGTCTGGTAATTTATTTTTTCCAACTGATTTGACAGCGGCTTTCGCCTTGTTTTCTAAGAGGCTCTATCACAGAATTCTTCGTCAAAGAAATGCCATTCTTGCAACTCTTCTGTATAGTTCATTATATTGTTTCTTCTCTTTATTTTGTTTTCATTGGGTAATATGTTCCCCTGTTACTCTACTGGCATGCCTAACCCAGGATTAAATTCCCCCAAATTTTTTGGATTTCATTGAAGAGTAATTGTTTTTTCCCTCTCCTTTATTATTCTCTATTTCTTTGCACTTATTATTAGAATAGTTCTTTTCGTCTAATAAAAAGGTTGCATTTAGGAGGACCCTTTTTTGCTTTTTGTCCGCTGTTAACAATTTAAGAATTTCATCAGTCATCCATCTTGGCTTTTCTTTTCTTTTGACCACAGCAATGGTCTTTTTGCACTTTTCCTTGATAGCACAGTATCTCTGGTTTCTATTCACAGTTCTTCTAGTTCATAATCAACTAAGTGTAGTAATGAAAAATGGATCTTCAATGTCATCATCTATGGCCATTTCAGGAGAATTAAAAGCTTCCTCTTCTCCCCCTGCAATCAGTTTCTTCTGAGTTTGTCATAACTGGAGTAAAAAACTTTGTAATTATTTAACTGAAAAGGGGCTATTTTAGTGCACTTTAATTCATTCAGAGGTTGTTGGCTTCACAGAATTCTCTGAGATTTCTGAACATTTGAACATTTAATTTCTTGCCTTTTAGTTCTGAATTTACACTGATTCATACTTCTTACATGCTATGTTCCAATTATGTGTGTATGAAATATCCCCCTTTCCTCTGTGCTCACTGGTCACTAGATGACCAATTTAGTTGCTTCATTAGAGATAGTACTAGTAGTACTTGTCCTTTGTCCTTCCCCAGCATGTGAAAAAAATGCCTTCTCTCCAAAATAACCAAGCTTTTATGTTATTTTTCATGAGTTTTTCATGAGCTTCTTGTCTTCTGACTGGGAATCTCATCTTCCACTGTCATCATTTATTTCAGTCTGGATGGTCTCATTAAGGTAACAAATATTCAAAAGTGGTTTATCATTGCCTTCTTCTCTGCAATTATAACCAGAGGTTCCACTGCCACTGTCTATGGAAATTCCTACTGCAGTGTTACCTTCCACTACTGCTGCGGCCTAGCAATTGTTCTTCGGGAATTTCTGTGCCCCTATCAGGACTGGATCTACCAATTCTCTTCTGCTGATAAAGAAGAGAGTAGACACATCTTAACCTAGTGTCTCAGGTCTGTCCATTCCACCTTGAGTAACCCTGCTGGAAGTTCAGCTTCATAACAGAATTTAACTTCCTACAAACACTTCTCTCAGCATCTCTGACACACTCACCACCCCATCACATTAAGGTGTGCACACTGGGGGTGGGAGCTGCTACCCGCCACTTTTAACCAGCAAGAAGATATCAAAGATTGAACTATTTTCTAAATACAACGTACATGCACTACCATAAACTACTGTATGGCTCCTCTATTTACACTGGTTAAGAAGCAATGTAATTGGCAGCAAACACACATACTTGTCTATGTCAGGTTGAATTCTATGTGAATAGTGTAAAAAGGAAATAAATAAACAATACTATTGAAGGAATAACAAAGTTTTTAAAAATGTTTAATAGTTTTTAGACTGAATTTTTGGCAGGGAGTACTTCTACCTCTCCTGTTCCAAAATAATTAATTTCTGCTTTAAAAATACAGGAAAATAGGGGAATAGGTACATGCTTAAGCATAAGCAAAATGCAACAAATTGACATAGTACTGAATAGTACTGAAGTACTTCAGTCTTGAGTAAAGAACACTGGTAAATTAATAATATTCAAAATAAAAAAGTACATAGCCTTCAGATTTAAATGCAGTGCCTCAGTACTATACTGTATTTACATTTACTAAGCTTTTCAAGACTCTGTATTCTCATAACAAGTGACATTTTCAAAGAGATTGGGGTATGGGGTGAGGGTTTTTGGTCTTAATCTCAGTTCTCCTCTTTGACAGGATTAAAGACAGAAATGGCAGACTTCAATAAACCCAGTAAATTGCTGACAGTAAGAGATGTTTGACTGAATTCACCCTTCATTATTTAGTCACTATTTCAAATGTCGCTCTATTTTCTTAAGACAATATGCTTTTGAACCATGCAAATTTCAGTTACATAGATGTCAGTCACCACAGGCTCAAATGCAGTAGACACAACTACATGTAATTCATTCTGTTTCCTAGTAACCAAGTATAGCTAATCTTCTTTAATAATTATATTTGAAAGAAGCCCAACTTCAGACATTCTGTGCTGTAACTTTTACCTGTTATTTTTATAATTGTGGCTTAACTAACTTGTGGTGGAAAAATATCACATGGTTCAAGTGATAGGAGTGGCTCAGGACTTCATGACTACTATGACAACCACGGGGCTGTCTCAATTTGTTGTAAGCCTGACACACGAAAAGAGAGGTTACATACCTGTAACCATGGTTCTTCTAGTGGTCCTCTGTGAATTCACATAAGTGGGTGTTCTGCGCCTACACAGGACATTTCAGTAATTTCTAGAGCTTAAAAAACATTTGATAATGAGACACCCCCCCCTTGGAGCACAAGCTCCTCCCTCCGATCATCCCCTCAGTTCCTTCCATACTCTGCCGTTGTCAAGGTATTATATGTTAGAAGACAATGTGACAGACAGAGGGGAGGAAGGGAGGGAGTGTATGAATTCACAGAAGACCATTAGAAGAACCATGGTTACAGGTAGGTAACCTCTCTTTCTTCTTCGTGGCCTCTGTGAATGCACACAAGTGGGTGACTGACAAGCTCACTTATCGGATGGTGGGACATCACGGTAGAGATGTCAGGATCGCCCTGCCGAATGCAGCCTCATTCTTAGCTCTGACATCGAGGTGGTAATGCTTTACAAAGGTTGACGGATTGGACCAGGTTGCTGCTCAGCAGATGTTCAGCAGTCCTATTCCACGATGTAGAGCAGTTGAGGTTGACATTGCTCTTGTGGAATGTGTCTTTAATTGTTCAGGAGGTGTTTTGCCTGAAAGTTTATTTATTTATTTATTTATTTATTTATTTATTTATTTATTTATTTAATTTTATTTTATTTTATTTTATTTTATTTATTTATTTATTTATTTATTTATTTATTTATTTAATTTCTATGCCGCCCACACTACCCAAAGGTCTCTGGGCGGCTTACAGCATTTAAAATACAATAAAGATATGTACAATTAAAATACAATTAAAATTGCCATCAGACCCACAGCTAATATTATTTCAGTTAAAAAGCCTTCTGGAACAGGAAGGTTTTGACTTGGCGCCGAAATGTCATCAGTGTCGGCGCCAGACGAATCTCAGTCGGGAGGGCATTGCATAGTCTGGGGGCAGCTGCCGAAAAGGCCCTTTGTCTGCAAGCCGTCCCTCTTACCTCCTTGAGGGACGGCTCTTTCAAAAGGGCCCCCTGGCTAGATCTTAACTGCCGGGTAGGCTCATATGGAAGGAGGCGGTCCTTCAGGTATCCAGGGCCCAAGCCGTTTAGAGCTTTATATGTCAAAACAAGCACTTTGAATTGGGCCCGGGCAGCAACTGGTAGCCAATGTAACTTATACAGAATCGGCTTGATATGTTCCCTGGCGGCCACACCACTCACCAGCAGCGCCGCTCGATTCTGAACCAGTTGCAGTCGCCGGACCGTCTTCAAAGGCAGCCCCACGTAAAGCGCATTGCAGTAATCTATACGGGATGTTACCAGTGCATGTGTAACTGTCATGAGACTCCGCTCGTCCAGGTAGGGCCGTAGCTGGTATAGTTTCCGCAGCTGGAGGAAGGCGCCCCTGGCCACCGAGTCCACCTGGGCTTCCAGTGTTAGACTGGGGTCCAGGAGCACCCCCAAGCTGCGGACCCTGTCCCTTAGGGGGAGTGTAACCCCATTCAGGGCAGGGAGATGGCCCTCCAGCCTGTCTGGCGAAGCACCCACTAACAGCACATAGTTCATATGCTAATGATATTGTCTGCACTATCCAGCGGGAGATGGTTTGTGATGATGCTGGAGCGCCCCTGTTGGGACCTTGAAAACACACAAACAATCTTTGAGACTTCCTGAATGCTTTTGTTCTATTAGTGTAAAAGGTTAAAGCCCTTCAGACGTCCAGCATGTGGAGCGTGCGCTCGACAGGTGTAGAAGGAGATGGAAATAATGTTGGTAAAATCAAGGGTTGATTCAGATGAAACTCAAAGACAATTTTGGGGATGAATGATACATCAAAGCATATAGTAACCTTGTCTGGATGTAACTGTAGGTATGGTGGGTCTGATCTAAGAGCTGTTAGTTCACTGACTCTCTTGGCAGATGTTATTGCCACCAGAAAGGCTGTCTTTAGGGATACTGTAATAGTTTTTCATTACATTTAACCATTGATTCGAAGGGTGGTTTAGTAAGAGAATTTAGGACCATTTTTAGTGACCATTGAGGTATAATTTGTTGTCTTGGAGGTCAAATGTTTTGAAGACCACTGAGAAACCTTTTTAGAGTCAGACGAGAAAAGAGTTCTGCTGATTCAGAATGGGGTGGCTGATGTGCTATGATCGCTGATATATAGACTTTAAGGGTCGAGTATGATAGTCCGAGATTGAAGAGATGGAGAATGAAGGTAAGTATAGTTTGAGGGGAAACTGGTGTTGCAATCAAGTTTTTTGATTCAGTGAATTTCTTGAACGATTTCCATTTATTTTCATAGAGTTTTTGAGTGGATGGCTTTTGAGCTCGATCTAAGATGTTCCGGAAGATGGGAATATCCTCCATGCTGTTAGACTCAGAGACTGGATATCCGGATGAAGGACCAATCTGTAACTCTGAGATAAGAGGTTCGGTATCAGCGATAGGTGGTATAAGTTCATTACCATCGATTTCAGATAAGTGAACCACGGCTGTCATGGCCACCATGGAGCAATGATTATAGCGTCTGCTCGACATGGAAGGATCCGAATTACTGATTTCTGTATGAGGGGTATCGGAGGAAACATGTATAGAAATTCCCCTGTCCATTCTATCATGAACGCATTCCCCAGAGATTTGGGGTCGATGCCAGCTCAAGAGCAATACCTCTGACATTTGGTGCTGTATTTTGTTGCAAAAAGGTCTATGGATGGGTGTCCCCATCAGAGACAGATTGTTTGGAAGATGTGATTGTCTAGTGTCCATTCATGTGTCCAAGTGGGTAGTCAAGCTTAACCGGTCTCCTATGTGATTGTCTTCTGTGGAAATGTGAATAGCCACTGGGAAGATGTGGTGGAGATAACACCATTCCCATAGTTCTATGGTCAGGTACAGAGAGAACAAAGGAGACAGGGGTGACTGCAATAACTACCGTGGTATCTCTCTTCTCAGTGTTGTAGAGAAGCTGCTGGCCCGTGTTGTGCTGAACAGACTCCAGGTGCTTGCAGAATCAGTGTGGATTTTGAGCTAACAGATCTACCACCGACATGGTATTTTCCCTCAGATAGTTGCAGGAGAAATGCAGGGAACAACAACAGCCACTCTTTGTGGCCTTCATAGATCTCACAAAGGCCTTTGATTTGGTTAGCAGGGATGACCTTTTTAAACTACTTCCCAAGATTGGATGTCCACCTCATCTCCTTAACATCATCAGATCCTTCCATGAGGGAATGAAGGGCACTGTAGTTTTTGATGGCTCAATATCAGATCCCTTTGACATCCGAAGCGGAGTAAAACAAGGCTGTGTCCTCACGCCGACCCTGTTTGAGATCTTTTTTGCTGTCATGCTGAAACACGCCTTTGGAACTGCAACAGAAGATGCCTATCTCCGGACTAGATCAGATGGAAAGCTCTTTAATCTAGATTAAGAGCAAAGACCAAAGTCCAACTGAAATGCACGCGGGACTTCCTCTTCGCAGATGATGCAGCCATTGTTGCCCACTCTGCTGAAGACCTCCAACAACACATGAATCATTTTAGCAAGGCCTGCCGAGACTTTGGACTAACACCCTGAAGAAAACACAAGTCATGGGCCAGGGTGTGGACTCACCTCCCTCTATTACTATCTCCACACAAGAATTGGAGGTTGTTCATGACTGTGTACCTTGGTTCAATGATCTCTGACACTCTCTCCCTAGATGTCGAGTTGGATAGACGCATTTGGAAAGCAGCTACCATGTTCTCTAGACTCACAAAGAGAGTATGGCTCAATAAGAAGCTGACGGCGTACACCAAAATCCAGGTCTATAGAGCCTGTGTCCTGAGCACACTCCTGTACTACAGCGAGTTCCATATGCGCTGATTCCGACGCATTTTTGATATCACCTGGCAGGGCAAAGTTCCAAATAAAGTAGTCCTAGAATGAGCTGGAATTTTTAGCATGTATACATTACTGAAACAGCACCGTCTACATTGGCTTGAGCATGTTTTGAGAATGGCTGATGGTCAGATTCAAAAAGATCTCCTGTATGGAGAATTAGTACAGGGAAAGCGCCCCAGAGGGAGACCACAGCTGCAATACAAGGGTATCTACAAGCAGGATCTGAAGGCCTTAGGAATGGACTTCAACAGATGGGAAACCCTGACGTCTGAGCGTTCAGCCTGGAGGCAGGCAGTGCATCACAGCCTCTCCCAATTTGAAGAGACACTTGTACAGCAGGCTGAGGCAAAGAGGCTGTCCCAAAACAAGCAAAACCAGGGAACTGGACAGGGGACAGTTTGTATTTGTCTTCAGTGTGGAAGAGCTTGTCACTCTCGAATTGGCCTCCTCAGCCACACTAGAAAATATCTAAAGGGTATACCTTTTGAGGGAAGCTGTAATATAAGATATTGGGGACAACCAGAAAACTAAATGGATTGTCAAACTGAAAAGCAACTTCCATCGCAGCAAAACAAAAAAACAGGGAGGTGATTTAAATGGTGTTTAGTGAAGGCAGAATGTCTCTGAAATGTACTGCTGAAGCTTTCACCACCATTTTGTCAATCAGTTGGCATTTTTACATCAGGTATTTTGAGAAAATCAAGATCCAAATACACTTCAGTTTTGGTACAGTGATGCATATAAGATGCTACTGCTTTTGCCAAAATTTTATCTATGGCCAGCTAGGGCCTTCAGTCTTGGAATGGGCACAAAGGCTTCTCTATGTAGTGAATAAAACTCTCCTCTATCAACTGCAATTGTATGGGTGGCTCACATACTATGGAAAATACTTAAGCAAAATAACATTATGCAATGGTTGTTGTGGGTTTTTCGGGCTCTTTGGCTGCGTTCTGAAGGTTGTTCTTCAGAACAGGAAGAACAAACATGGCCAAAGAGCCCAAAAAACCCACAACAACCATTAGACCCTGGCCGTGAAAGCTTTCGCGAAAACATTTATACACCTGCAGATGCAGAGAAATGCTCTAGCCACTGTGAGAATGTTTGAACTCTAGAATATTAACCACTGTAACAAATAACCAGAGTCATAGATTTGAAGTTTTCTTGGGTACTTAGCAGTGACTTTGGAGAATAGCTTTGTTTTATGACAGTATTGCTGCATCAGAAATGAGTGGAAGAAACATCTAGAGATATGGATGTTCCTGAAAGATGAGTTTTAGCTGTTCTGCCACACTTGAGTTCTTCAACAAGGAGGTCAGGTGAAAAAAAAAGACACAAATGATGTCCTGCAATTCTCTAGCATAATCTCTTGGGGAAGGGACTCAGGCAGAAGACTGAACTAAGGAAAACTGTGGCCTGAAAGACAAAAAAAAGACTAGCTTTATGAGGAAGGCCTGTCTGGCAGATGTTCTTGCCAGCTACCAACCAAAGGGGAGTGATTTCCCAATAGCCTAGGTTACTGTTTTGCTCCTGAAAGAGAATCAAGCTTCCATTAATAGCAATCAATCCAATGTATGCATTCTGTCATATGCTGAAACAATTGAGTGCTGATATCACCAGAATACTTTAAGGATAAGTCTCCCGTAAGTAAAGAAACTACAATACTGTTCCATCTTTCCTGCTTTTTTAAACTCACTGATTTCTACTACTCAGTTTGATCATATAAATAGCAATACTGCCACCTGGTGTTTAAAGTTATGCAAATATCACATGTAAAAGAAATGGTTGTGTACATAACCACACACAGACAAACACAAACTGATCAATACAAACTAGACGGGGGGAAGATGGTAAAATTCCTTTGGCAAAAACCCAAAACAAAGTTGACTAACATATCTTTTCATATATATTGAAAACACATTCAATATAAACAATCATTTTCCTATTATTAAAGTCATTAGATTGGTTATCATTGTGACATCTACTATTTTTACTACATTTTCCCCATCTTTCAAAGAGAAAGTAATACTTTAACCATAAAAACAACCCTGTGGTTTTCATAACTGAGAGTGTGCCCAGTCCAAGGTTACCAAGTAGGTTTTCTTCCCCAGTGGGAATTAGAACTTGGGCTTCTCTAGGTTACTACTTGTCACGTTCTGGGCTCCCCAGATGAAAGAGTTCACACCCTTTGACAAGCAACTTTAAAATGGTACTACCTGTGGAAAGTATTACCAGAAACTAGTGAAAATACTTATTTGGGAAATCTACAGAAGATCTACAAAAGTACAGGATGCTACATTATCAGTTATCCAAACCAGAAGACGAACTGGCAAATGTTTTCACTCATTCTTCAGTGCACAAACTTTTAAAGCTATTTTGGCTCTGGTGTTAGGGAACCAAGTGTTGCAGAAACCTTGTACAGGCTAAAAATATATGGGTTTTATTAAAACAGATGCTAAATCTTTAACATGCATATTTCAGGAAACAAGTACATTTAGCATTTACCTGGTTGGTAGCAATAGTCTAGTAACTAGCTTCTATAAATGGCTGACAGTAAAAAAAACCACTGGTGAATTGTCAAAAGCGACCAACTCAGAGCGAAAACATTCTACATTCCCATCAAGCTGGGGTTGATGACTGTAATATGTTCCCAAAACACTACAGTAAGAAAAGGGAAAGCAACCACTCAAACTTCCTCGCTCTACAATTTTAGATAAATACCCCAGGCCAGTTATCAAGGTTTAATTTAGTACACCTGTCCACCCAATTCCCACACTTTTACAATATTTCACAGTTTAATTGCTTCCCCCACCCCCAATTTTCACCTAACTAAAACTTCAGTTACCAGAATCTAATAGTAGAAATACATATTACTGATACAGCCTGTTATGTGCAGTCAAGTTGCTTCTGAATTATGATGACACTAATAGGGTTTTTAAGGTATGTGAGACATTCAAGCAGCAGTTTACCACTGCCATTCGACGATGAGTTTCCATGTCTGAGTCATGAACCCACATCCCGACTCTTAGTCCAAAATTCTGTCCAGTATGCACCAGCTCACATTTGATAACTGTCACATCAAACATTTGTCAAAACTAGAAATGGGGGTTTGCACTCCTGTTCTATTGCTCCAGAGATTGCGATCGCCGAGCCACTCCTGGCAGGAGGTGGGACGTCAAGCCTCTCTGCCAGGTTGAAGAGTGGCTTGGCGATAACGATCTCCAAGCGATAGGATGCTAGTGCAGACCCCACAGCATTAGCGCATCGGTGAGTGGACCGTCTGGCCCCATGGGGCTGGACCCTCGTTATCTCGACCTCCACAGCTCTAGTAAAAACAACTTTTAACTATGCTTCTTATCTTCAAAGTAAAAAAGTTGTATCACGATTTACCCTTGGATCCTTTCTTCTGCTTAGCATTACTGTATAGCTAGGAGAGATTAGCAAAGGGCTATATACAAATTTCTTTGTACACCTCCCAGCTCTCTATGCATTACTTGGCTGTCACACAGAATGCACAAACATGTCTGCCTTCTCTTTTCTCATCATCACTTTCCCCTATACCCCTTGTCCACTGCTTAGGACTCAAAAAACCTGCAGACCAAGGCCTCAAGAAGGAAAATAATGGCCACATGAGTATACACATAAGAAGAGCAAGAAGATCTTTCCTGTGTAATGTGATGGAACAGGTTTTACTGAGGCCTGTTGCTGACACTTTCTAGACCATGTGTGTGTGTCTATGGGTATTTGAGAGAAGGGATCGTGCCCATAAGGCTTATACATACTATTTTAATGCAATTGTTCACTGCTGTGTAACAAAATGTTTCAACTGATTAAATAAAAGATTAAATAGACATTTTAATAGATATTCCTTAGGGCTACAGAAGTTACATTTGATGTACGTCCTGAGGAAAAGAAATGGCTACTTTGTATTTCATTCTACTTGATAGACAGGTTTTTGCTCATTACTGAAAGAAAGACATGACAAGTATTCAAAAGCTCCCTCCATCAATAGGTCTGCAGTGGAGACATACCTGCCCATGTGAAGAAAGTAATAGTGGGGGACTATTTCTCTCTAAGCATGATGAACATATTGGGGAGGTACTAACAGAATATTCCTTTGGTACAACAAATATAAAATAGCATATATTACCGTTTTGATAAAACTTCTTTGTTTTTCTTCCCAAACGTTGTCACTCAATTCAAATGTGCAATGAACAGTTACTTCCCTCTCATAGGAACCAAAAATAAGTAATCTGAAATACGAGGATATTCATGGCATTAACACAACCATATATTCGATAATTGTATGTTACAATTAATTATTTATAGTTGATTTAATACATTAACTTTAAATGAATTTTCTCACATTAGTTCACATGAATGTGCAGCTATGCACACATCTACAGTTAAGATGTAACATACATGTAAGTTCAATAAAGCACTTGCACCCTCTAGTGGGAAAAAATGACAAATAGAAGAGTTTAGACTTGACATTACAACATACATGCAGGGAATTTAGCTTCTGTTCTCCTCATTCTCTTAGCTAGTAAAAGATTGGGAGCGTATCCCTGTGGGGCAAGGTACCTTCTGAATGTCTCCAGTATTAAAAGCAACATTGAGAATAACCCCCTATATAGTTATGTGTGGGACTCTTCTTGATGCTGTGGGACTTTCTATTTTTTCCACAAAGATAGTGCAATATGAGGCAGAGTCCTAGTCCTTTAAACTCAGAAGAGCAGACACTGCTTTAAAGGTGTGTTCTCATTCCTATAAAACAGTGGTGGCAAACCTTTTTGGGCTCGCATGCCCAAATTGGGGGAAAACAAAAAATAGTGGGCAGTGTGCTGCTGCCGCTGAACTGGAAGTGGTGGTGGTGGAACCAGAAATGGCGGCGGAAGGGAGAATCCTGGCATGGAGGTTTCTCGAGACCCCACTCTGGATCTGCTGCCAGCACCAGCTGCTCTGGACCCACCTGCCAAAGCGCCAGTACCGCAGCTGCAGCCGCCTTCTCAGATTTGGCTGCGCGCGGCGGGGGTGGTGGTAAAGTAGTGATCTGGCGATTTATGGCTCGCGTGCTGGCAGAAAGGGCTCCACGTGCCAACTGTGGCATGTGTGCCGTAGGTTCACCATCGCTGCTATAAAACAAACATTTCTTAGTATTCTCATTTGTACCCCCTATTTATTTTCCCTTAAGGTCTTGTTTTAGCATACAATGAATGAATATTACAAGCACATAATCAGTCTGGTGTTCCAGACATTTTAGAGTTTACATTTAGCATTAATAATAAAATCCTCTTAGATCTATAAGAACAGCATTAAAAAATACTATGTTTATAAGGGGGAAAAACAGACATGGACCACAAAGTGTCACAAAAAGGCAAGCTTTTGAGTCCTTTGGCAATGTTCTCCAGGCTGGACATTAGAAAACCTAGAATATAGGGAAAATAGTTCACATAAGGTGCAAAATAGTGATCAAAGGCAGCTTTATGCAGATTATGCATTTTCTTTTCCCAGACATACCTTGTACATTCTATCAAGGAAACTTTTAGTCGTCCTTCTGTTAGTGAGAAATCCTGTATAGTAAGGGTCTGATCTCTATATTCTTCAGGAGGCACAACTTGAAATGGAAAAAACGGCTTGAACCTGATTAAAAGATAAATACACAAAATTTCTTTAGTACTGCAATTATTTAGCAGCTGGATGTGCACATGAAGGACAATGACAGGAACCAATTACAAAAGCACAAGTGAAACAACAACAGCAAGGTTCATTTTTGGGGTAGCTAAAATAGAAAGAATATTCCCATGTGCAGTGCTTTGAGGAATCCATAGGAAATGGTCATCGTGGCTTAAAGGATTATGGAATAAAATGACCTTATGACAGCAATTCCTATGACCCTCTGTTAAGATGTTAGACTGAGATCAAGGGAAAAAGGAAAACACACTTCCTACTGTCATTCTGGCTACTGGCTTTTAAACATGCCTATGCATTGAAGACAGGTTGTTTAGAAAGATGGTTAAGATTGAATTATTTAAACCTGCTTCCTGAATCTCCTGAATGCTTTCAATAATTCTGTACTTTTTATAAATGTTTTGATCAAGTTTAGATTTTTCATAGGGTTATTCATAATTTATGGTTATAATTATTGTGAGAATCTTCTGCCTAAAAGTTGTTAGCTACATTCTGTTTCAGTGACGTGCACACACTCCTGGCAGAGAGCGGTGGCTCCCAGCGTGTGGGGTAACCCCTCACTCTGCGCTTTTGCTTAGAGTTAGAGCATTAGATCAAGGGGTTTCTCTGGCTAATCCTAGTGCCGATTAGGTAACTAGTATCCTATCTGAATTCTCACAACACACTATGTAATCATGTTAAGTTAATAAAAAGAGTTCTCAAGGCATTGCCTGAGGCGCCACTGGCTCGGACATCTATTGTTCACTCTTTGTACTTTCTCTGAAGGCTTATTGCCTTCCCTTTGTTCTGTGATCACCCATAATTATTGTCTGTTCTATTGCTGTATTGATTGAATTGTATTTTCTGTTGCTATACTCTTAAAATCATATTTTTGGCTGTTATGGTTTATTGAGGATTTGAGTTTTTAATACTGTATAATCCACAGAGTGTAGTGCATGCACTAATGGGGCAGTATACAAATCCAATCCAATCCAATCAATCAAACAAACAGAGAATCTGCTGCCTAAATCCTTCTTTTTAATTTTTTATTCTGAGGGGACAGGGATTCTTTTTTTAAACTTAAGGGCTTTATCTACATAAACATCCCCCAAAATACACTATAATTTCCAAAGTATATTAAACTTCTAAAGTGGAAACATAAAATGAGTCTGTGACTGTTACTATTAGAATTTCCAACAAGGAAACATTTTCTGGAAAGTTATTTTTTTGGAGTAATGTATTCTTATCTGTTTTAGGGTTTGAGAAGAAACCTGCTGATGTTAGCCTTTAAAAAAAGAACACTGTTACATTACTTGTTGATCACTCTGCTACTTTCTTAAAAATACTGTTAAGAAACTGGAATAAACTTAAAATGCCCTTATTGAAATGCCTCTTGAAATCTCTAAAATGTAACATTTAAAGTAACATTTGAAAGTTCATAGAAAATATTACTTACACTAAGAAAGAAATGCTGATCCTTCTAGGTATAGATATGTTACTTGTCACTTCTAGTAAGAATATAGTAACTATCTGTGTACCATCACTCAATCCAAAGAAACTTATGCACATATATTTTTGTGCAAGATTTCTAGTAAACAATTTTTGACTTATTTTTCAAGTTTTTCCTAAAAAGCAGCTCTACTAGAACATGCAAAATATTTCTGTGATGTACATAGCACTAAAATTACTGCTTCTATTGAATAATCATATTTCTAAACTTCCTCTGGAGTTAGGGCTCATTTTCAGTTATTGCATGATCTGAACAAGTTCTCTGTAAGATTACCACATTGAATGGCCCATGGTTCATTCCACGGTGAACCACAACAATGTTCATCACACACCCAGAGTCCTCCAGAAGACAGAAAATGGATCAGAATAGGAGGTCATTTCTACGGAGAACAGTACCCTCCCACAGTTCATCAACAAACCTCAGTACCTCAAGCCTGAAAACTAATGGTTGTTGTGGGTTTTTCGGGCTCTTTGGTTCTGAAGGTTGTTCTTCCTAACATTTCACTAGTCTCGGTGGCCAGCATCTTCAGAGGACAGGAGTAGCACCCAGAGCATAGAGTGCTACTCCTGTCCTCTGAAGATGCTGGCCAGAGACTGGCGAAACGTTAGGAAGAACAACCTTCACAACATGGCCAAAGAACCCGGAAAACCCACAACAACCATTAGATCCTGGCCATGAAAGCCTTTGCGAATACCTGAAAACTAAGTTGCAACCAAAAAAATCAAAGGAGAATATTAACTGACATTAAGGAATTAACTTGTTGCGACAAAAATACTCATGAGATTAAACAAAGATCTAGCTGAATAAAGCAAAAAGAAGTGGGAACAGCCATATTTACAAGCAAAAAAGGCATGCAGGCAAAGAATATAGAACACAGCCATTAATCCTGCCTTCAGGTGTTTTTCTCCCATACAAACTCAGCTGAGCTGATGACAAAAACAATACAAGACACCCAATGGGGAACTACGTAAAGTAGATCATAGGTCCTATAGGTGTGATGTTAGAATGGATATACATGCTTCTTCCTACAGAATTGAGGAAAATCCATTTTAAAATCTAGAATAAATGCACTACAAAAGAAACATAAGTGCCCTAGATTATTGCGAGACTTTTGCAACAATTTCTCTTAACATCAGTTTCTTAGGGAAATGTATGAGTTTTTCTTGTTATGTCAGAAGTACCACATTGATTCAATGCAGACAAATCATGCAGCAAATCTTTTGTTTTATTATATTCATATTTTATCACACTTACGGCCAACACAACCCACAACAGCATCTTTGTTTTTCAAAAGGTTCCCCAGTTTCCACTTACTGCCACAGCAAGTATCCATTTAGGAGCACCCACTAGGTAGTGACTAGATGGATGCTTCATTTCATTTTAATATTCTGATCCCTACAAGTTAGTTTAACTCAAATGTATAGGAAAGATAAGTCACAGGCTTAAATGTTTTGGAATGCACTGGGAACAAAGGATATTCATATAATCACACACAACAGTTTTCACATTAGTGCTATATAAAGAACTGTTACTACAGCAACATGGTAGGTGTGAAGATAAAAATAATACACATTGGCAGCAATAAAAGCAAGAGACAGGCAACACCTTTTCTGACATCTAAGGGGCGCATCCTGCAATTTCTGTTTTCCTTCCTGTTCTTCCTCCTGCTATCCCAGCAGAACATTTGCGTGATGTGATAAGAGAGGAGCTGAATGGCGCAATGTCAACTTCTACTCGTGGAACAGTGGTTAAACTGCAGTACTTCAATGAAGACTCTGCTCATAACCTGACGTTGATCACAGGCTCAGGAACCTGGCTTGAGATTGACTCAACCTTCCATCCCTCCATGGTGAGTAAATTGAGTACCTAGCTAGTGGGGGGGGGGGCAACGTGTAGCCTGTAAGTTCTAAACCACCTAGAATGAACTTTAAGCACTATGGGGCATTGCATAAGCAGCACACTTTGCTTTTACTGTTATAAAATATTTTTTGTCTAATGGAGGTTTTTTCTATTTATATGTCACTTTTCTACCTGATGGGACTCATGATGGTTTATTTAATTCAGTTTGGTCAAGTTTGCTCCTCTATAGAAAGCCCATCTGTCAGCCTAAATGTTTACAATACAAATTACTAAAAGAGGAGTTATCTATTTTTGCCAATATTCTTTATAAGTATTCAAATTTCAGGCTTAATATGTTACTTCTTTTACTTCACGAAGTTACAAAAAAAGCACTTAACTCCATACAATGAATGTAGGCAGTTTTCCTGCTTTGTGTAACTTGCACTGCTTCATTAATGTAACCCAACATTTTGCTCTACCAAGCCTAGCTGAATTTTAGCAAACAACACTTATGGCAGAATAACATTCATTACATTCTTCATTTTCAGTCTTGGGAAAACCTGAATATAATACTATACTATAGTGACTATACTGAACTATAAATCGTGTACAGTATACTGATTATATTTAACTACAATGTCTATGCAACTGGGATCAACGTTGATGTCATAGTAAAAACAAACTGTAAACTTTATCTTTGCAATAAGTTAAGACCGCAGCTGTACACAAAAACTTTTAAGTAGAACAAAATCCAGTTGTGACTGACTGCCATGTTTGCCAGCATAGCTCAGTCCTCAGTCAAGACCCTTCCCCAATCAGGGGTGGGAAGATCCCGATAACTTTCCAATTTAGATTTTGGAGAAAGGAAGAAAGAGATTGGTCATACATACAGAACGTCTACTTGTAGAACTACAGACATAGATTCAAGGCTGCAATCCTGCACATACCTACTTGAGAGCAAATAAACCTGTTTGCCATTTCTGCTGCTGCTGTAAATATTTAAATACAAGGTCTTTTCCAGATTTCATGCTAGAATATAAATTCCATAACGTTTCTTTATTATTTGCTGTATAAAACAAGTAGTAATGCAAGACGTGGTGGCGCTGTGGGCTAAACCGCAGAAGCCTGTGCTGCAGGGTCAGAAGACCAGCAGTCGTAAGATCGAATCCACGCGACGGAGTGAGCTCCCGTCGCCTGTCCCAGCTCACGCCAACCTAGCAGTTTGAAAGCATGCAAATGCAAGTAGATAAATAGGGACCACCCAGGTGGGAAGGTAACAGTGTTCCGAGTCTAAGTCACACTGGCCATGTGACCACGGAAGATTGTCTTCAGACAAAACGCTGGCTCTATGGGTTGGAAACGGGGATGATCACCGCCCCCTAGAGTCGAACATGACAGGACAAAAATTGTCAAGGGGAACCTTTACCTTTACCTTTAATGCAAGAATGTAAAGCCATTCTGTGCTATTCCTACAGACTGAACAGAACATAAAAAGAGAAAGTTTTGTAAAAATGCTAATTTATATACCATGATAATGATATCTGCCCAGAATATGTAAAATAACCTGCCATTTTGATATCAATTTGTTAAAAGTAATATGTAGATTCTCTTTTGTTTCATCTTACACAGGACAGTAAGAAAAATCAAAAATGTTCTCCTTGGTCAGTTATTCTCAATGACAGTTTTCACATTTCTGAGAATAATTTCTAGATTCTGAATTTTTGTACAGTACAAAACCATGATTGTATTGCATTGCTCCATGGATTTTTAAAAAGCAGAAGCACCACTTCTAGGTTGTTTACATATTTCTGTACAATCAGCTAGCTTCTGCGATTAACATTTTATGTGTTTAACTTCACAGAAAGCAAGCATTAAATAGTTTGTTGAGCCAATGCAATTTCTGCAAGATATGGAAACCTTGACAAAACCAAGAATTCATTATCTAGTTCAGTAATTTTGCAGCACGGTGTCTCTCAGTGCAAGAATGAGAAATTTAGAAAGAACTCTTCACATCTCTAAGTTAAAAAGAAAAGTCATCAAAACAAAAGAGGGAATTACTTTTGAGTTTGTGTTTCACTCAGAATGAAATACTACAAGAGAAAGTACAAGATGGTCAAGTATGATCCAAAAACAGTGTCTGCATTAGGACATAAGAACAAACTGATGTTTCTAATTCATGCACAAACTTTGAGCTCCTCACCCTCCTCAATTCACTGAGTGATCATAAGGAGAGTCAATGCCTTATTTCCATTTTAAGACTGTTGTTAATTACTATGTTTTACTGAAACAATCCAACTTCAAAAATCAAAATCTGCCTTGTTTCAGCAAATCAGAGCTAAGAGTAACCATAATTTGCCAAAGATAAGGTGTAACACCAAACAGTGGTGAAAAAATACAAATGAAAGTTCCTAATCATGTTATTGCCATCCAGAGAAGAGAAAAAAGGAGGGACATGAACCCAAGGCTTATCTAGTTCAATCTCATAAGTACACCACGGCTTATCAGTTTTGTTGCTGTTTAGTCAGTAAGTCGTGTCTGACTCTTTGTGACCCCCATGGACCGGAGCACGGCAGGCCCTCCTGTCTTCCACTTCCAACATGGTCAAATTCATGTTGGTAGCTTCGATGACACTGCCCAACCATATTGTCCATCTGTTGTCCCCTTCTCCTCTTGCTTTCATACTTTCCCAACATCAGTGTCTTTTCCAGGGAGTCTTCTCTTCTCATGAGATAGCCAAAGTATTTGAGCCTCAGCTTCAGGATCTGTCCTTCCAGTGAGCACTCAGATGGATAGGTTTGTTCTCCTTGCAATCCAGGCGACTCTCAAGAGTCTCCTCCAGCACCACAATTCAAAAGCATTAATTCTTCGGCAGTCAGCCTTCTTTATGGTCTAGCTCTCACTTCCATACACTACTGGAAAAACCATAGATTTGACAATGCAGACCTTTGTCGGCAAGGTGATGTCGCTGCTGTCTAGGTTTGTCATCGTGTTCCTCCCAAGAAGCAGGGGTCTTTTAATTTCGTGACTGCTGTCACCATCTGCAGTGATCATGGAGCCCAAGAAGGTAAAATCTGTCACTGGCTCCAACCCCTTCTATTTGCCAGGAGATGATGGGACCAGTGACCATGATCTTAGTTTTTTTGATGTTGAGCTTCAGAACATTTTTTTGTGTTCACCTCTTTCACCCTCATTAAGAGGTTCTTTAATTCCTCCTCAGTTTCTGCCATCAGAGTGGTATCATCTGCATATTAGAGATTGTTGATATTTCTTCTGGCAATCTTAATTCCTGCTTGGGATTCCCCAGTCTGGCCTTTTGCATGAGGTACAGTGGTGTCCCACATAGCGAGGTTAATCCGTTCCGGATTAACCGTCGCTATGGGGAAACATCGCTATACGGAACTGAAAACGCCATAGAAATGCATTAAACTTAGTTTAATGCGTTCCTATGGCTCCTAAACTCACCGTTGTGCGAAGTTTCCCCATAGCGCCGCCATTTTCGCACCCTCGGTAAACGAGGGCAGGGCGCGAAAACGCTGTGTGCGGCCATTTTGGGCATCCGGCGGCCATTTTGGAACTGCCGATCAGCTGTTTTTAAAAAATCGCTATGCGAAAATCGGTAAGCAAAACGCTTACCGATCGTCGCAAAGCGATTTTTCCCTATCTAAACATTGCAATGCGATCGCTTTTGTGATCGCAATTGCGACGTCGCTATGCGGATTCGTTATTAAACTGTGCGCTCATTAAGCGAGGCACCACTGTATTCTGTATACAAGTTAAATAAGCAGGGAGAAAATATACAGCCTTGTCATACTCCTTTCCCAATTTTGAACCAATCAGTTGTTCCATTAAGAACTTGCCATCGTTTGCTGTGGTCCACACAGTCAAAGGCTTTTGCGTAGTCAAATTTGCTGGCATACTGAATGTAGCACCTTAACAGCGTCATCTTTTAAGATTTTAAATAGTTCAACTGGAATGCCATCACCTCCACTGGCCTTGTTGTTAGCTGTGCTTTCTAAGGCCCACTTGACTTCACTCTCAAGGATGTCTGGCTCAAGCTCAGCAACTGCACTATCTGGATTGTCCGAGACATCCAGATCTTTCTGGTATAATTCCTCTGTGTATTCTTGCCACCTCTTCTTGATGTCTTTTGCTTCCGTTAGGTCCCTATCATTTTTGTCCTTTATCATGTCCATCTTTGCACAAAATGTTCCTTTAATATCTCCAATTTTCTCAAACAGATCTCTGGTTTTTCCCTTTCTGTTCTTTTCCTCTATTTGTTTGCATTGCTCATTTAAGAAGGCCATCTTGTCTCTCCTTGCTCTTCTCTGGAAGTCTGCATTCAATTTTCTTTAACTTTCCCCATCTCCCTTGCATTTTGTTTCCCTTCCCTTCTCTGCTATTTGTAAGGCCTCATTGGACAGCCACTTTGCTTTCTTGCATTTCCTTTCTTTGGGATGTTTTTTGTTGCTGCCTTCATCCATAGTTCTTCAGGCACCCTGTTCACCAAATCAAGTTCCTTAAATCTGTTCTTCAGTTCCACTGTGTATTCATAAGGAATTTGGTTTAGATTATACCTGACTAGCCCAGTGGTTTTTCCTATTTTCTTTAGTTTAAGCTTGAGTTTTACTATAAGAAAGAGAGATTACTTACCTGCAACCATGGTTCTTCAAGTGGTCCTCTGTGAATCCACACAAATGGGTTTAGACTGCGCCTGCGCAGGACTCTTTGGAATATTCTAAAATATTCTAAAATAAGTGATTAATAGTACGTTGCCCCAAGATGCGCCTGCTCCGTCTGCCCGAAATACCTCAGTTCCGAATGTCCACCACTGTCAAAGCTCTGACCCCCACAAAGCTCAAGACAACAGGTGACGGACAGCGGGGAGGCTGGGCAGGATGTGTGGATTCACAGAGGACCACTTAAAGAACCATGGTTACAGGTAAGTAACCTCTCTCTCTTCTTCGTGGCCTCTGTAAATCCACACAAATGGGTGACTAGCAAGCTCACTTACCGGAAGTTGGGCTATCACGCCAACAACAAAGTTAGCACAGCCCTTCCAAAACGTGCTTCCTTCTTGGCCCTGAGTGTCACAGAGGTGGACAGTCTGGACCATGTGGCTGCTCGGCAAATGTCCAAAACATCAACAGCATGCAATAAGGCAGATGAAGTTGCCATTGCTCTCATAGAGTGTGCCTTTAAGGCTTCTGGTGGAGCTTTGCCAGCCAGTTCTTAGGCTAAGGTGATAGTAGACACTATCCATCTAGAAACTGGCTGTGAAGAGGCAGGAGAGCCTTTATGTGCGCCATGGAAGCATATGAATAACCTGTAAGAAGTGCGGAAGTCCTTAGTCCTGGATGTGTAAAACGCTAAAGCACGACGAACATCCAAGAAATGTAGCATGCACTCAACGTCTGAAGAAGGATTAGGGAACAATGCCGGGAGAATCAAAGGTTGATTAACCTGAAAACTTGATACAACTTTGGGAAGGAAAGACATCAGGATACAAAATTACTTTGTCCGGGTGGAATTGTATGTAAGGGACATCGGCCCAAAGGGCAGCCAATACACTCGCTCTCCATGCAGAAGTTATTACCACCAGAATCAGTGGAATGAAAGGAGTCGAAGGTCTCAAACGGAGGACGAGTAAGAGCTCGTAGGATGATTTGCAGGGACCACTGAGGCAATGGAGGCCGAAGAGGTGGGCAAATGTTACTTAAGTCTCTCAAGAACATCTTGAGGGTTGGGTGTGAGAACAGGCAAGACGCTTCCGAATCCACGGGTTGGTAAGAGACAATAGCAGATATATAAAGTGTAGAAAGAGCCAAACCTTGATCAAATAAGTAATGCAGAAAGATGAGAAGAGTATTCAAGGAAACTGGAGTAGATAGCAGATCTCTAGAGGCGACAAATTTGGAGAAAATATTCCATTTGTAGGAATATAAAAGCTTGGTGGAGGGTTTTCTGGCTTTGTCCAGAACTTCTGCTATGTTGGAAGAATCCTCCAAGCTGCAAGGTGGAGAGACTCTAGATCTGGGTGGTTGATCTTACCGGCATCTTGTGTCAGCAGAGACGGAAGGGGAGGCAATCTGAGTAACTCAGTTGTCATCATCTTGAGTATGGTAAGCCATGGTTGCTGAGGCCACCATTGGGCCACTGGAATAGCATTGGCACATAGGTGACGAATCCTGACCAGTGTCCGCTGAATTAGTGGGATGGGAGAAACAGATAAAGGAGACCATCCTCCTAGTCCACCATGAAGGCATCTCCCAGAGGTTCTGCCCCTTCCCATTTGAGAGCAAAGCATGTTGCACTTGATGTTGTACTGAGTTGCAAACATGTCAATGTTTGGAGTTCCCCACTGATCGCAGATAATTGAGAACACGGAGTAGTTGAGCTCCCATTCATGAGTCTGGGCATTCATACGGTTCAGCCGGTCGACTATGTCATTGGAAAAACATGATGGTCATAACACCATTCCCAAAAATGGACTGCCAGATACAGAAGCGACAGCGACTGGATGCCTCCCTCCTTGTTGATGTAGTACATGGTCGTAGTGTTGTCTGTGACCACCTGAACTCCTCAACCTGCTATTAGAGAGTGGAAGGCGCAAAAAGCCTTGATGACTGCCAACGTCTCCAAATGGTTTATATGCAGAAGTTTCTGTGACTTGGACCACAGAGCATGAATTTTGTGAGGACCACAGTGCGCATCCATACCTGTTGGACTGGTGTCCATTGTAACTTGGACCATCAGTTGAATGGGCTGGAAGGGGCGGCCCATGAGCAAATATGGCACAAATGTCCACCACGTTAGCTGCTTTCCGAGCTCTGGTGTCACACATAATAAGCACTTGGTAGGTCTGTCCAGTAATGGATCAAATTGCGACTGGTACCAGGCCTGTAGAGAGAGCATTTTCAACCTCGTGTGTGGAAGGGCAGATGTAGTTGAAGCCATGAGACCTAGAAGATGTTGCGTGTGGTTGGCAGAAATCTTGGCATAGGGATGGAAAGGTCGGATTGCTCGGCATAATTTTTGAATTCTTCCGGGTGGGAGGAAGACTCTCGCGTTGACTGAGTCCAGACACCCACCTATATAGTCCATGACCTGAGACGGCTGGAGACAAGATTTTGCCACATTGACCCTCAGGCCAAGGTCTGCCAGAGTCTGAAGAGGGAGAAGGAGGATGCAAGCCTGCCACATCTGAGTTGGCAGTAGTCACACTTTAGATGAAGATTCCTCTGAAGCCACCGAAGGTATATCTTGTTCTGACACTGACGAAACTGAAGAACCCCTCAGGAGAGAAAGAGAATGTGACAGACGGTGTCCTCTCAATACCTGGGCTGAGGCTTGAAGAGACAATGCTGATGTAGCCTGTTTAGATGGATGGTGGACAGGCGGTGGTGCTGCCTGATGACGAGAGACAGAGGGGGTCAACGCTGAAGGGGCGTGAGGTCTCTTTGATGTGTGACTTACTTGTAGAGGAACGTCCTGACGTGAAACATGGTGCTTAGTTGGCTTCGGTGCTGGAATTTGAGTTCAAAACCTGCTCGATGCCGACGTCGAGGGGGAGAGGGCAATGGAGAGGAAGAAGAGGGTTAGATGTGTTGCACTCTTATGTCTTCCATACCCCTCGGTCTCATAATAAGGATAGATGTTGAACTCGTCATCCCAATATCGATGTCTATCACCTCTGCAATCAACCTCCACATATATAGGGTCCTCGTACTCAGACAGAACTCAACGCTGAGAGGGGTGAGGAAGAACAACCACTTCACAGCGTGGAGGGTATTGTCAGACTGGAGAGATACGCCGACGCTTGGTTGACTGCTTCCGTGGAGGAGAGTGCTGTGGCGATACCTCTGAATTCGATAGATGAATCACCGTCGTCCACCTGATAGACATAGGGCTCGAATGGGCAGAGGCCGGGCTGGAAATAATGTTAGCCTCAACATGGCCTTGGCTCGGAGAATGGCTTAGTATCTAACCCAAAGCCTGAGCCTGTGGAGGTGGTATGGAGGAGATCCCTTCAGAGAGGGAGTCAGGATCTGGTAAGTCTCGAGACAATTCCTCAAGTATAGGCGACGGAGGCAAAGCTGAGACTGGAGGAATTTCTTGGGTTTGAGCAGATTTGGAGGAATGTTTGTCCTTCCACTGCTTGCTAACAGTTTTCTTTTGCTTTTCACTTTCTGTAGATGGAGGTTTCAATATCAAACTCAATGTCGATGTCGAAGTCTATATTGAAGGCTTCTGCTTGGATGACTTAGATGAAGATCTTGGAGATGGAGTAGCTGATACTGATAACGCAGCAGGTTCAGGATTAGGGGGGTAGAAGGCGGAACCAACTCCATGGCTGCAGGTTTTGATGGGGAAAGTGATTTTTTCTAAAGGTAAGATCTAAGTCTCTGAAAGCTGAGCTTAAGGACTGGTTTGGTCAGTTTCTTGCACTCCTGACAGGAGTGAGTTTGATGCCTCCCCCCCCCCCAAGCAAAATAAACAGCGGTCATGGCTATCTGTGAAGGGGAGCCTACCAGCACACAAAGTACACCGCTTAAACGGGCCTAAGGAGGCCATAAAATTGGTTGAATCTGGGGAGAGGAGGAAGGGGATAGGGAAAGAAGACTCGCAGGAAACTGCTAAGGATTGTCTGATGTTCAAGGCAGGAGTCAGTATCCGAATAATCACAGTCAATAATCAAAGCAAGATTTTAATCCAAAAGGGAGAATCGATAATCAGTCCATAGGTCAAAAGCCGAATAATCACATTTAAGTCTGCAATTCAAAGAGGGAATCAGTAAACAATCCGTAAATCAAAAGCCAGGAGACAACGTATAATCAGAATCCCAAATCGTAATCCATAGACAATCCAAGATCAACATTTCCAGAAATACAGACAACAATAAAAAAAACCAGCCCAGAATCAAAACCAGAAAATTGGAAAAAGCACAAAGAAGTCTGATTGAAGCGGTGGCAAAAAGGAACTGAGGTATTTCAGGTGGGCGGAGCATTTGCGCCAAAGGGCAATGTACTATTATTTATTTTAAGCTCTAGAATATTCCGAAGAGTCCTGCACAGGCGCAGTCTACACCCATTTGTGTGGATTCATAGACGCCACAAAGAAGAAGCTAATGATCAGAGCAACAATCAAATCCAGGTCTTGTTTTTGCTGACTGTATAGAGCTTCTCCATCTTCGGCTGTAGAGAACATAATGAATCTGATTTTGATATTGCCTATCTGGTGATGTCCATGTGTAGAGTCGCCTCTTGTGTTGTTGGAAAAGATGACCAGTTTGTGATGACCAGCTTGTTCTCTTGACAAAACTCTATTAGCCTTTAGCCTGCTTCGATTTGAACTCCAAGGCCAAACTTACCTGTTGTTCCTTATATCTCTTGACTCCCTAGTTTAGCATTCCAGTCCCCTATAATGACAAGAACATCTTTCTTTGATGTCTGTTCTAGAAGGTGTTATATGTCTTCATAGAATTGGTCAACTTCAGCCTCTTCAGCATCAGTGGTTGGTGCATAAACCTGGATTACTGTGATGTTGAAAGGTCTGCCTTGGATTCATACTGAAACCATTCTATCATTTTTGAGATTGTATCCCAGTACAGCTTTTCCCACTCTTTTGTTGACTATGAGGCCTACTCCATTTCTTCTACGGGATTCTTGTCCACAATAGTAGATATGATAATCATTTGAGCTGAATTCGCTCATTCCTGTCCATTTTAGTTCACTGACCCCCAGGATGTCAAAGTTTATTCTTGCCATCTCCTGTTTGACCACATCCAGCTTACAAAGGTTCACAGATCTTACATTCCAGGTTCCTATGCAGTATTTTTCTTTGCAGCATCGGACTTTCCATTCACTTCCAGGCGCGTCCGTAGCTGAGCGTCTTTCAGCTTTGGCCCAACCACTTCATGTTCTCTGCTTTTCCTCAGTAGCATGTTGGATGCCTTCAGACCTGAGGGGCTCATCTTCCAGCATCATATCTTTTATCCTTTTGTTTCTGTCCATGGAGTTTTCTTGGCAAAGATACTGGAGTGGCTTGCCAGTTCCTGCTCCAGGTGAATCACATTTAGTCAGAACTCTCCACTATGACCTGTCCGTCTTGGGTGGCCATGCATGGCATAGCCCATAGCTTCTCTGAATTACTCAAGCCCCTTCAACACAACAAGGCAGGAATCCATGAAGGGGGGCTTATCAGTTACCATTGCACTAAGTTGTGTGGTGAGGTATAAGATATAATACTATTTTTCTATTCCTTGATTGCTGAGTTCCAATTTTGATCACATTTGCAAAAATATCTATGTTGTTATCATTTATTATTATTATTTATTTGATTTATACCCCGCCTATCTGGACTACCAGACCACTCTAGGCATTCATGGTCAAAGGATTCTTAAATCTTAAATAGAACTTGCTATCTATTATCTCCTGATTAGATTTGAGTACAGATTATTGTAGAAGAATTTCATCCACAGTGACAGCAGTGAACCTACACCTTTCTTATGAAATCACTCTTAATGCCTGCTAATCTCAACTGTCTCTCTGTCAGTATTATATCATTGAAATAATCTCACATGTGTACTTCCACTGACCTCTTTGTCAAAGGGAATATTGAATGACAGACTGCATAACAAGACCTTATGATGAAATTCAGAACAAATATGTTCTCCTTACACAGAATAGCATTTCTTCAAAAACAACTTGTACTGTACACAAATTCAATGTTAACTCACTGTATTTTAAAAACATATTACCAAGGTAATGGGCTCATAATAAGAGATTTCTATAGTGACCTAATAACATAAGATGTGACTATTGCAATGAATTTTGCATGAGACCAGCTTTGATAATTGTCCAAATGGAAGTATCTGTTGCAGCCTTTGTGGGTATGGAATGCCAAGAACAAATTACACTAACATTCTAGAACTAAAGCAGTCTGCTAAAGTTAAGATAAAGGTATCTGAATACATTCACACTGCAGATTGTGTAATCTTGCCAAGATGTTACCAAATATATTATTGCTGTTTAACCACAGAGGACAGAGAAGAATTCGACACATTTTCTATACTGAGCTTCCAATAAAGACATTTCATTCACATAAAGCAGATTGTCAATTTAATGTAAAATAATTCTAGAGTTTTATGTAATTTAAGATTGGATTATTTCAGAAGAGGAAGAAAAAGATTTGCCGGTTTGGGCAGATCCATTTCCCATCGAGCAACAACAAAATGTTCAAAACCTGTTCTACAGCTAAGTTTAGGTGAACTATAGTGCCTAAAAGCATTGGGCTGGGTTGTCCCCACTCTTTTCTGCAATTCAGTTCCTGAAGGCTTCTCCCTCTCTCTCTCTTGGCTCTTTTGGCACTTAGTTCAAACCTTGGTGTATCATTTCTACCTTCCTCACTGGCACAACAGGCAGCATTCTAATGGTGTTAACTAAGGGTATGTATTTGTTTTGTTATCTTGTGGTTTTACCTCTTTCACTGGTAAATGTGCTGTGCTCATTTAACACATATAAAACAAGACCAGTTTCACATCTATATTCATGAGCAGACATGGGCTATTTGTAGTCCTGAGGTACCACAGGTGCCATGGAAGCTCATTCCCTCCCTCAGAACTGGCCAGTCCACTCATTATTTGCCGCATGGTGCTCGGCTCCATTGCCGCTGTGCCAATAGTGGAAGGAGCCCAGCTGGCTTTTCCCCGCCTCCCCATATAGCCAACCACTCATCAACTGAGCAGGAAGACTCCCCATCCCGCCAAATTGGTCAGCTGTGCAGGGAGGCAGGGAAGAGCCATCTGGGCTCCTTCTGCAATTGGCATGACAACAATGGAACCAAGTGCCATGAGGAGAATGGCGAATGGACCAGCCAGTTCTGGGGGGAGGGAATGGGTTTCTGTTTCATCTATGGTGCCATGATTTATATTCATATGCCCAGAGTGTGAATACAAATGGCCCATCTCTATTCATGAGCCGAATCTGTAGTCACTTATACTCCAAAACCAAAATTATTTCCTCTAATTGTATTTATCTGAAATACCACAAATGCCTAATCAATGGTCCTCTAAGCTGACTTTCATACAAAAATTAGCACAATATAAAGATAACATATAAAATAAAGCAAAATAAAATTAACAGCAAAACATCATATTTAAGCATACATAGAAAGCATGAGCAGTAAACTAGGTGCTCAAATAAACATCAGATTAATATTTGATCCAGGCACCTGTAGTAAGTGGTCCATAAATCATAATGCTGACACAGAAAAAGGACGTTCTCTGAATTTACACAATAGAATAGATTCTTGGAGCTGGGACTCAGCTGAGAGTCTTGATAGTTACATTGAAATATTAGAGTAGATTGACCTTCAAATGTTGCAATCACACATCATGAATCTTCAGGAGACGAACCAACACTTCTAAAGTGTATTTAAAGACAAACTAGAAACATTTTGTTCAAACACAGAATCACAGAATGATGGAGCTGGAAGGAGCCTATAAGGTAGTGTTTCCCAAACAGTGTGCTATGGTGCTGAGAAACCCACCCGGGGGCACCACTAATTCATCTCATCCTTCCTCCTCCCTTCTCCCCCTCCCCCAGTATTGTACAGAACTCACCTGCAGTTTCTTTGGTGTTTGTTCGTGATGAAGAGAGGGATCCCTGGCCCAGGACAGGGTTTCCTGCCCTCCTGTTCGCAAGGGAGCCTTCCTGCCCACCCCCACAAAAAATGTGTTTTCTCCATTTTTCTGGGAGCTACTTCTCTTGGAGAAGTCAGGCCACAAGGGTGTTTCTCTTTTTCTCTTAAGTTATCTATATATAGCAGTGGTGGTGAACCTTTTTGGGCCTGAGTGCCCAAACTGGGGGGGACAAACCAGCGGGTGGCAGGCGTAGGCAGAACCAGAAGTGGCAGCAGAAGGGGGAATCCCAGGTACGGAGGTGCCTTGATACCCCACTCCAGATCTGCCGCCAGTGCCAGCTGCTCCGGATCCTGGCCTGCCACCTGTTGAAGTGCCAGCTGCACAGATGCAGCCGCCTCCTGAGGTTTGGCTGCAAGGGGGGGGGAGTAGTGATCTTACGGCTTGTGTGCCCGCAGAAAGGGCTCTGCATGCCAGCTGTGGCAGGTGTGCCGCAGGTTCACCATTGCTGGTATATAGCATAATCTCTGGTTCCATCTAGAGGCCAATCCTGGTAATATACCCTGGGAAGGTGTATTCATGTGGGGTTTTCTTATTGTTATTATTTTTTTCAACCAGTGGATAAGTGAGACCACAGGTACCGATCCTGTGGATACGGGTGTCCTACTGTACTGGGAAGCCATAGTCAGTAGCAAGTAACCAAAAGGGAGCTGTGAGTGAAAAAAGTTTGGGAACCACTGCTACAAGGACATCAAATCCAACCCCCTGCACAGTGCAGGAATCAAAGTTAAAGCATATCTGACAGAAGGCTGTCTAACTTTCTCTAGAATGGCTCCAGTGCTGGAGTGCTCACCACCCCAAAAGATAATACAAAACTAATGACAGAAATACTGTTGCATAGTGCAAGAAAATTCGTAACTTCCATTCTGTTCCTAACCAACCAGCATGTTTGCATGCCCTCAAGAATCATGGCAGGTACTCTTGATTTGTTTGCTAGAAATTGACCGAGTTATAAATTTTCTTATACTAAGCAATAGGATTTCAAGTTAACTAGTATTTTCTGAAATAGTTGAAGTCTGCCCAAATTTAACAATCCAATCTGGATGTTAACTCATGCTAGTTATATATGCCTTGGAAAGTTTTGTTTTGTTTTGTTTACAAATGAAGTCATACATTGAAAGCAAAGAAAAACTGGTAAAAGGAACACTAAGTCAGAGATGCCATGTGGGCATCCTGATGTAAAGCTGGACACTCTAAATAAAGCAAACATCATCCATGCTCCTAGAGCCATCAATCAACTCCATATAGCAAACAGTATTCCAGCTAGACTAGTTATAATACCAGCTCAATAGCCAATTATGTCACATGTCAAGCACACCATCATTTTAACTAAATTGGGCTTCAATTCCTTAGTGCTCATCAGACCCATTACCCACCTGGATCAGAAGAAAAAGAGAAACAGATCTGTCTAGCATCAGAATCCTCGTGACATTTCACTTCAAATCCCACAACCTCATCTAGCAGTTTCATTGAGATGATGAACAACATGTAAGGCAGATCCAACCCTATCCATCAAAAGCAGAAATGCCACAAGGCTGATCAGAATGCTCCCAGTACCATGCTCTGGAATATTCTGCTAGGTAGGAAAAGAAGCACTGTGTCCCCCACTGTGTCTTCTAACTAGATAAGCCAGAAGAATATAACAGAAAATTGTATCAGGAGCTGGCTGTATCAAACGTTATTTTTATAATCCACACAATTAATCTATTTTTATATAGTACCATTTGTAGGCTGCCTTTCTCCCAATGATGGCATTAAACGTTTCTATGAATTTATTCAAGTTCTTCCCAAGGCAAATATCCATACAGAGAGTGTGAAGGCTTACTGGGAGAGTACACTTCTGGGAACATCACTACATCATGATAGCATCAGCCCAGCACCAGCTGAAGCAACATAATCATCTTTAATTTGTTATTTCACTTTTACCTTAGAGCAGCATTCATGACCCACAATTTTTTTCCTTCTAGCAACTCCAGGATGTTAAAATAGGCTGATGGATAGTGGGTTGCCAAAAATCATCAAATGAGCTTTGTGGCAGAATGGGAATTTGAGCACAGGTTACTCCAGTCCTAATCTAGCACTAATCATTACATCCCATTGGTTCAAATGATTTTGAGCAGGATTACTTTATGATTGCTATTCACTCTCAGTGTAATCTGTTTCTCAGGTATCCTATGTGCTCTTGAGTCTCCTCCCAGTGAGATTTTCAACCCTTGTTCCATACTATTTAGTTTCTCTTTCAAAAGTTTGTGTATGACATTTCAAATCTAGACCATAACACACAACTATTCTTTTTTTCTTCTTCTTAAAATGGACAGTGAATGAGTTGATCTCAAGACCTTGTTTCAAGATACCAATCACTATAAACCAGTGTTTCCCAAGCTTGAGATTCCAGATGTTCCTGGACTAAGACTCTCAAAAGCCCTAGCCAGCACACATACTGGGCAGGGCTTGTAAGAGTTGCAGTCCAAGAACATCTAAGTCTCCAGGTTTGAAAATCACTACTATAAACACAGACTAAGAGAGCCAGATTGAAAAACTAGTATACAGTAATTCAATTTGAAAAATGACCTACGTACATTAAAAATGTATTTCTCAAGAGAAACAGGAAAGTAAAAATCAGTTTTCCTTTTATGTAACAAACTACTGCCTTGTTAGATATAGAACTCCCTCACTGATTTAGCTATGCTAAGCAGATTAGATTAGATATCTAATGGATGAACTCGCAAGACCTTGAATTAGAAAACATAACAGCTGTCATACTATTGATGCACAAAAACATTTTCATAGAACCAAGTGCCAAAGTAAGCAAAAAGCAGATCAAACCTACATTGCAAGATGCTTTGGGGCAAATGTAGATAGCAAATGCGAGGGGCTGATAGAGGAAAGATAAGAAAGCTGTGGCATTAGGTAACTGCATGGAAGCTATGGAACAGATAGCCAAGGAAGCAAAGGTTGCAGCATTTCCAATACTGACTTGAAAGAAAGAGCAAAATCTCTGTTAGAAAGTCTGCACTCATGTATATTTGTAACACAACAAGCATACTTAAATATCTTTACTGACTAAACATTATTGGAAATTTAAGTCACTTCATTCATTTCACTGGACATCCACATGCTTTAATCTGGGTGCTGGGCAGACAATTATACACTACATTCATTCAGTTACATTTATATCCTCAAGGTAGTATACATAATTCTCCGTTCTCCCTTTAGCCTCATCATAAATCTTTAAGGTAGGTCAGGTTTGTGAGTACATGACTGGCCCAAGGTACCTAACAAATTTCATGGTCAAATGGAGATTAGAACTCAGATCTTCATGATGAAAAAAACTATGCATGAAGAAAAATCACAAACCAGAATTTTGTTTTACTATCAGTGAATGTAGCATTCCAGTCTGCATTTTCATTATTTAATAAGTACACAATTTAACTGAATGTATAAAAAGCAGAGCCCCAAATAAGATTCTTCTACTCCAGCATTTTGAAAGTTTTCCAAATCAGTTACAGTATTTCTTTTTACTGAAGCGGAGTTTTTGAAAGGAAATCAGCAATGTTATCTCACTTTTGATTTCTCCATAATCTTCCCTGGGCAGCTGACACATATACTGTACTGGCCAAAATTAGATCATCCACATCCATCTCCCAAAAGAACAAGATTCAATCAAGTCCTATCGCAGTAGAAAGGTCTGCTGATTCAATCACCCACATCTCATGATCAGTTTTATCAGAAACTACTGAAAGACATGACAAATCAGAAGAAATTGTTCTGAGCAAAGAAAACTTTGCACCACAAGATCTTGATTCCATGCTTTGATGAGAAACCCAGTTAAAATATGAAATGAAAACTTTTTAAACTTTATCATGGGATGTGGAAATAAGTGTTGGGATGCTACCACTCCAAAAATCCATGAAGATTAGTTTTCCTATTATTGTTTCCTTGTCAGAGCCTCCTCACTCTCTGTCAACATTGTTAACTACATTGTCTCTCTTCTCTTCCATTCATTTTGACATTTTCAAAAAGTATATTCCACCATTCAAAGAAGCTTAATAAAAGGACAAAAGTTCCAAACAAATGAAGACAAATCCAGCAGTTCTCATGTTAGAAAACTTTTAACATTAGCAATTTAAACAGAGGGGAGAATGAGAAGTGTGAAGAAAAGGCAAGCAGAGTCTTGCCAGTATGTAGTAGACAAGTAAAGATCACAAGGGCCATAATTTTACAGTTCTTGAGTTGATGTTCCGGTGCCACAATACATTGTTCATCTCCCTCTCCTTTCACAGGTGTAGAGAGATGTCTAATTTTTGCAACGTTGGTTCCAGCTTCTTCAGAAACCCTTATAGCTCTTGTCTCCCCAACAGAATTCCAATACAGTACTGGTGGAAGAAAAAACAACTCTAGCATTCTGTGAGCCTATCAGGGGCAGATGAGGGAAAAAGTGGATTCTATGAGATAACAATCCTCCCATTCTACTGACACACCTCTGGAATCTGGGAAAGACCTAGTATTGGTATCCAGAATTACTCTCTCTCTCTCTCACTCACACACACACTATTACAACAAATGCCAGAGAAATAGCTAAAAAGGGAGGGGGATTAGGGGAAGAAAAACATCGCTGACAGGAGTTAAGACAAAAATGATCTGCACAATCAGTTTAGGGAATTCATGGCCACATGATATTTAAATATTTTTGAAATTTTGAAAGAATGATTAGATCAATTGATCATAGCAAGTCTTTCTATGGCTACTACTTATAATGGTTAAACAGACAACTTCCAGGATTAAAGGAAAATGCCAGCCAAATAAGATTTGTTGGAGACCAACAGGAGAGGGCTATTGCCTTTGTGTGCTACTTATGTGACTTCCAGAAATATATGACTTTCCACTGTGAGAAACAAAGGGCTGTTTTACTAGCTTGATCATTAGATTCCTCCTGTAGGGCAATACTGACTGTATGTTCTATTTTTCTCTTTCTGCAATTAGTAAAAATGCATTCTTTCAACGACTTATTTATAGAATCTCTCATAGCAACATACCAAACTTAGAAGAGGCTATCAGAGCATAAACCTTTGTTTATCACCTTTAATACCATAAATGAATGCCCCAGAGAACATAATGCCATGATTTTTATACATTTTTTCTCTTTTTGTTAAGTATATTTGTCCATTTTCCTAGGCATCATATTTCTGTGCTAATTAGTATATCCTCAGGCAAATCACTTAACATTTGATCCAATCCTTAATAAATGATAGTTAATAAGGCCTACACAAATTATGCTCAAAGGTGATCTCAAGATATTTTTAAAATACTAATCCTAACTCCCTACAAAACAGAACCGCAGAACTGATTATAGCATCAACTGATAGGCCATTGTTTTCCATCCATAAACCACTTACAATCCACATATGTGCAACTTGCTGACTTCATTTAGGTCAAAGTTGCCGTAAGTAATCTTAATGACACTTTCTAACCTTTCCCTCAAAATATATGTCTTAAAGAGTTATCATGATATAAAAGCATTTTTCTCACCTTTTTATATGACTTTTTCACACAAGCGCTGATTCCAGTTACTCTAAGCATTTCATGGCTGCTTACCACCTAAATCATATTTGTTGTATTGCATGAAGAACCGGCAAATATATGAGTAACTTGAGATTTCCTTCACTATTCACTGTTTCCAGATTTTCCATCTCTTGAAGGGGTATAACATATTTTCTTTAAAAATAATCATATACTATTTCATTCCTATCATTATGACTTCAGTTTCCCTTCACTGTGTCCATGCAAGTGCCTTCTTAAAGTGGAGTTAATGCCACTCTGCTTCTCTTCAATCTTACTAATTTGTAAACAGGCTGCTATTACTCCCACTGTTCTGCATACACTTGTACTACAAAAGATACAATAAAATTTTCTTCACACACACTATCTGAGTTCAAAAAAACATATATCCTTTTCACATACAAAATGAGTGCCAAAACCTTGAGATACATATGTACATAAACAAAGCACTTGTGTGTGCACGTGGAGGTAACCATTTTTAACTTCTGGCAGCAGTTTCCCACAACTCATGAAATGCCCCTCTGGAGGGCCTCTAATCTTCACATAGGCTTTCCAGAGGAAGCAAATTTATGACAGAAAGGAAAACATGCAATACTGAAGTCTATAACACAACAATGTATGCTGTTCTGGAACACAAACAGTATCATCAGTGGTTAAAATACATGGTAATCTTCGCCATATTTATATTCCTTTCTTTCAAAAATATCTTTAAGCCAAATCAGAGTGTGATTCATCAGATATCATGTTATTAGAGTATGACAGATAGTGTGACAATATAATTCAGAACAGTTTTACTGCACAGATGTCTAGGAAAAGTAAAAAGTGTTACAATTTTAATAGTATTTTGATGAAAGTGCTGTGTTTATGAAAAGGACACTAAATTTCCCCCTCTCTCACTACAGGCCTGCAGTCACTCATTTTAAAAACCCAGAATAAAATAAACAGCCCACTAGCACATTTAAAAGGGGGCCTTACAAGCAGCCCATTACTCCCCTTGCAACACTGCACACACTGGGGAGCTGAAGGAAGCTTGCTCACATTTCTTTCTTTCCCAACCTCTCTTTCTTTTATGTTCCCAATTGCAGCAAGTAAGACTGAAGCAATCAGAATAAGATCTTGACGAATCCCAGGAAGCTGGAAAAGGAAAGGAGGTAAGCTCTTGGCCACCAACAGGAGAAATATCTAGTGCCACGTAGAACATGTAGTAGCTTTTCCACCAGAAATTGTCCAGTCCTACCTACCCACCCAAAGAATGCAGGATTACAACTGCTAAAAACAAATCAGTTAATTTCCTACATGCCAGGGAAAACTGCTGTTAATAGAGAGAATAATCTCTGAATAAGAATACTTCCCTCTTTGATACTAATTCCAGACATATTCTTAGCATAAAGTTTTGAAAACATTATTTTGGTTTGAGTTACACATTTATTTTTGGAGACTGTGCCTGAATTATGGAACACGGTTTCATGAGAAGCCCATCTCACTTCCTCATTGTTTACCTTAATAGAGGAAGGCATTTAGTATATTATTTTAACTTCTTGTTTTTAATTATCTCTGTTCTTTGAATATTTAAACACTGTGATTCCTAGTGTATTACAAATATCATTGTTAGCTGCCTTGAACTTGTAGGAGAAAACTCAAGATGTAAAATTAAGAAATTAATCAGTTGCTGTTCCAAATGTAAGAGGGCACATTAATACAGTAGTTTAACATATTATGACTTACTGTACTGCTAAAAGACCCTACTAATAATAATGAGAGAAGCAGGAAATAACTTTTCAGTAGATATTTATGGAAATTGTTATTTCCATGTGTGTAAGGATAGCCCTAATAGAAATAAATGGAATTGTAATGTTATCCTTAACGCAAACTGAAACAGTAGAGAAACCTCTACTGAAAAGCCCCCACTAACTAACTTGGATTAAATATTAACTGAGAAGAAAAATACAATATCTTTAATATGGTGTAAATGTACAAATTGGTTTGTTTCCATTATTAGAAGAAAATAAAATTATCTGAGGTAAGAGGAGTTAGCATTAAACAGACAATAAATAACCTTTTCTTTTTAACTTAATAAAATACCATTTAGCCTAAAGGTATTATATACATAATAAAGGGGTGTTACAACTATCCCTTCTAAAAATTTAAACAAGATCCTGAAGTTTACAAAAATGTTTTCAATTGCTCTATGTAACCAATGTTATATAAATTCAGTCCACCCAAAATATGCTGAAGAATCCATGTTTCACTTCCCCCTGCAGATACACATCTATGAACTATCCCTAGACTAGGAAACACATGGCACTACAGATATTCAGGAATACACCTTCCATAATCTCTGACAGCTGACCATTCTGGCTAAGACTCATGGAGCTTAGGGTCCATTTATATTTGGAGGAACACAGATTTCACATACAGTACCTGCCTATAAACTAAAGACAATGTACAAAATAGCAACATAAATGCAGAGATACTGTCATTTCCTCCAAAAGAATGTCAGAGTATAGAGTGACTTCTCTTACTAGACTTTTGCAGGAAGGAACATCAGTAGCAAGAGGCACCTCTAGCAAAGGAAATATTTGTTCTTTCATCTACAAATAGCTTTAGAAGATTCAGTGGGAAAATATACTTTTTACTCCTCTGCAAGGCTCTTTGGTAAACACAATTACAAAGCTGGAAGAGTTTTTTAAGACATATAGTCCAACCTTTATGTGATTAGCAAACTAAGAGCTACAGCATCTCCAACAAATAGGTGCTTAGCCTCTATTCAACAACCTCCAATAAAAGAAACCCACTTGCAGCAAGTGCTTCCACTGCTCTTACCATTAAGAAATTTCTTCTAAAATTCAACTAAGGGTGTGACTACAATGACATAAAAGACAATAGAAAAAGATAACCAATCTCATTCAAACAGAATCGAAACCTGTGAAATGTTTTGAGCCAATTCAGTCTGTTTGGCTGGGATTGGTAATCTTTTTCTATGATGCTCCAAGAAAAATGACCAAGCCAATGCAAATCAGCCCCCTGCATCCATAGTTTTATCTCTCTCAGTCAGGCTTCTACCTTTTTTTGACACTGGATCTATTTGCATTGGTTCAGGTAGTGTGATCACTTGAGCTCATGCAAAGAAGTGAGTGCAGAGTTATTGGTGCAACGGTGCAGTGAGACAATGTAAAATACTGGGGGTGAGCGAGCTAAATCCTTGCAAATAATGTGATTTCCTTTTTTCTCGCCTTAAGGCTTGATGCCAGCAAGGAGAGAAGATGAGGAAATTGCCATTTGACCCTTGTTTACAACTTATCCTGTAGCTGTGCCTCTTGCAAATCGTGAGGGCTACAGGAGAGCTATGTTAAGGAGACATTAATTAGGCCCATTAGGAAGAAATTGAGCTTGGTGACAAATGATATTGGTAATTATAGGCCTGTCGCCAACGTTTTTTTCCTTTGCAAGGTAGTTGAGGGGGTGGTGGCCGATCAGTTGCAGGCTCTTCTGGATGAAACAAATGCCCTGGATCCGTTCCAGTCAGGCTTCAGCCTGTGCCACGGAACAGAAATGGCATTCGTCACCCTGTTTGATGACCTATTGAGGGAGCCCGACAGGGGCAAAATGTATTTGCTGGTCCTCCTTGATATCTTAGTCGCCTTTGATACCATCAACCACAGTATCCTCCTGGGGAGGCTCTCTGAGTTGGGAATTGGTGGCCTGGCTCTTGCCTGGCTCTGTTCCTTCTTGGAGGACTGTCCCCAGAGAGTGCAGATTGAAGAGAGTTTCTTGGCTCTGTGGAGCCTCAATTGTGGGGTTCCGCAGGGCTTGATAATCTCTCCAATGCTGTTTAACATCTATATGAGGCCACTGGGAGGGGTCATCAGGGGATGTGGGGCTTCGTGCCATCAGTATGCTGATAATACTCAGCTCTACATCTCCTTTTTTCCAACAACAGTGGATGCAGTTTCGTCCCTTGAGCACTTCCCAGAGGCCGTTCAGCAATGGATGCAGGAGAATGGGCTGAGGCTGAACCCGGGCAAGACGGAGGTCCTTTGGGTGGGTGCCGCAGGCATCAGTGGTTTGGGAAACTCCCTCTCTTTTTGGGGGGTGACTCTTACCACCAAGAGCGAGGTTCTCAATTTGAGTGTATATCTGGACCTGGCACTCACCATGGAAACCCAGGTGGCATCAGTGGTCCATTCCGCACACGTCCATCTTCGGCGGATTTCCCAGCTGTGTCCCTATCTTGATGTGGTCAATGCACTCGTAGTCTCAAGATTAGATGACTGTAATGCACTCTATGTGGGGCTGCCTTTGAGACTGACGCGCAAACTCCAGATGGTGCAGACTACCGTGGCCAGACTTCTTACAGGATTGAAAAGTTACTAACATATTTCCCCCACACTGGCCACCTTGCATTGGCTGCCCATTCACTTCTGCATATATATTTATTGGTTTTTTACTGTTTTTAAATTTGTAATGCCATCCAGAGTAGATCTTTGGTTTAGATGGGTGGGGTAGAAGTCCAATAAAATAAATGAAATAAAAAATTAACAAGCTGCAAACAAGGCTGTTTGTCAATTTCCTCATCTCTCCCTGTATGGCCAAGTTAAAAGAATATTTTCTGGGGAAACCCAACTTGAACTTCACTAGTGAGTCAATTTGAATTTTTTTTTTTTTTTGCTGTGTAATTATACCTTAAATTGTTGTCACAAAACTCTTGTCCTGCCTTCTAGGACAACAAAAAGTAAGTCTTTGTCCTATTCTGTGCACTAGCCCTTAAACATTCATTTCTGACAACCTCATGTTAGCTTCCAGTGATCGCTGCACTTTTATAAAGACACTTAACAAATTATCCTTGTCAGCTTTATCTGCACTTTTCCTGATCCCATTTTACCTTTTGAAGACTAGGACATTTGCCTGCTTCAACATCATGGTGCCTTACCTGCAAGAGTTCTACAGAACTTTGCTAAGAGTTCTGTGAGTACATACACAATTTTCTATAGTACATGAGAATGTGAAAAATTTGACCAAAAGTTAATTCAATTAAGATATATGAGTATTTCCTAACTAGGCTTTGTGAGACTGCATCACTTTCTTTCAGGGGAAAACAAGAGACAAAAAACTAACTTTAACTTTGAGCCATAAATCTACTATTCTATTCCTCTTCCCTAATTGTCTTTTTTTTTCCTGCTGCTGCTGCTAGCATCTTTCACCAGCATTGGTTGCTCACATTCTCATTGGACAATTGTTTGGCTTTGTGCCACTCCTTCTCTTCAGAAACCCACAGAGGTTTTGGACTCTTTTCTGTATTCATGTTGGGGAATGAGTCCAAGGCATTTGTACCTTTCATCTTCCCAAGACTATATCAGCCTTCATCAAAACCAAGGTGCATGTTTGGCTACACTCAAATTCAGTAGTTCACAAAATAAGTTCAACAGACAGTAGACCAAGAAGCTGCCAAATGAGCAGTGATCTGAACTTTCTTTACAAGTACTGTATAGTGTGACAGCAGATGGGACATGGGTCAGTGATACCGTGCAATGCCTGGCTAATATGCAATGCTTAACAGTTATTAACCCTTTTATGTGAATGCAAACAGAGCTCACCTTCCTGTTTTCATTAAAACCTTCAGAGATTTTTTACATATTCCCCAAATGCCCCTATCAAGTTCTGTAATTTCAAGGGGGCAGCTGTGTCAGTCTGTTGTAGAAAAAGCAACCAAAGTGTCTTCAAAGTGTCTTAAAGACTAGCAAGTTTTATTTGGCAGAATGTTTTGTTGGCTGCAGCTATTTCATCAAATTCAAGGTGATGATGCCTCTGATGAAGTGGGCTACAGTCCACAATTTATGCCAATCAAAACTTGCCACAAAACTCTGCTGCTTTTTCATATTCCTTAATGTTACCCTTCTGCCTCCCCACCTCCAAGGAAAAGTTACCTAAGTGGGACGTTTTTCCCACCAGGTAGCACCTTACCTGATCTTATAGTGAGGTAAAGTATGTTTTCGCTTAATAACTTTCTTGAATTGACTGACAATGATAGAAGTAAGTTGTGGCAGGGGCCTCCCTTCAAACTGTGACTTGACTTCAAGGTCGATTACAGGTTCATCAACAAAGCTGAAGGACCAGTGTGTGAAGGGTAACCGGGTGAAGACCAGCCTCAGCCGACCCACCACCCTAGAGATCTTGGCAAAGAGATATGCTGACTTGCCAAAGACAAGATCAGCATCAATGGCCAAGTGGAAGCCACCGCTGTACTCAATGTCAAGCTCAAAGTCCAACTCCTCAGGACAGCCATCCTCACTACAGGTCACCGGCCTCAGGATCTTGATGTTTTTAAAAAGGGGCACGAAGTTACCAAGTGAGACATCACGGAGGCTGAGCCCCTCTAGCACCTTGCCTGTCATCTTGGTCTGGAGCAGCTCCTCAAATTCCACCTTGATCTTTTTAGTGACCCAGTGCCGGACAAAGGAGGTGTCCTTGAGCTCCCTGAAGAGGAAGAGGCAGATGGCATTGAGCCAGTAAAGGGTCTCCTCCGTGCACTCCACGGAGGAGCAGGAGGACTCCTGGAGGGCCGGGAACGTCTGCCTGGCGTTCTGCTCGGTTTTGGAAGGGGACTGGCTCGGAGCCGAGCTCGAGGGGGACGTCGCCTCCGGCCCGACCCCAACGAAGCCAGCAAAGTAGTCTTTGAGGCTGGAATCGGGCACCACTCGGGCATTGAAGGCGCTGTCGCTCGGAGTCGGGCTCGCCCTCTGGGGGGCTTCGGGGCTCTTCCGAAAGAAGAACAGCATCTGCAACAGCAGCGTGAGGAAGGCGCCCAGCAGAGCCGACAGCAGGATTCCATACACCGGCAGCATCGCCTCGCCTCCGCGTCTCTCCCGCTGCCGCCTCAGACCAACAAACGCACGGACGTTGACCAGCCCCCGGGGCCCTCGCCGCTTCACGTCACGCCGCCCCCGACGACGACGACGCTGCACCTGCCAGCGCCACCCCTGCCCCGGCCGTCTCCATCTTGCGGGCAGCGACCTGAGGGAAACGGCCACGGCGCTCTTGTCAGAAGGACAGCAAAGCCTTCGGTCGCCGCCGCCGCCGCCGCCGCCACCTCCTCAATCCATACCAGGCAACAAGCCGCCGCCGCCGCCACGGCGCGTACAACTCCTTCCTCCTCCGGCCCTTTCCCCGCCTCTGCACAGCAGCACCAGCACCGGCGGCATCCGGGTCTTTCCGCCTTTCCCTTCCGCCACCCAGTTCCCGAGGAGGCGAGACCAACTGTCACTTCTCTCCTTGCGCTCCCCCTCCTTTCTCTGGACGGGATTGGAGGAGCCGGGGAGGTCCGGTGGGACGCGTCACAGGGCACGCTCTCCCGCGCACTGATCTCATAATACTGCGGTGGGAGGGAGACGAAGAAATGGAGGGTGCGCATGCGCCACCTCTACCTTTAACGGCTTTTGTAGGGTAGTGCTGTGTGTATGGTCCAGGGCTGGCCGGCCCGCAGATTTCGGGTTGTAGCAGGACAAGAGCCTTCGATAATGACGTTGCAGGAGGGTAGATATATATAAATAAATATGTCTGAGGGTTAGGGTGAGTTCCACCTCCCCACCATTGTAACATAGTTTCCACGTGAAGAGGTGGGTGGGAATAGTATTTTGTTGTTCAGCGTATTTCCATGTAAACGATGCCTGGAAATCATAACAAGAGTCTGGAATAGCACCCACCCCTCCCCCTTTTTGCAGTTGCATAAATGTCTCTCGGTGCTCCTTGCCAACTCCCAGTCTCAGCAGAAGAATAAATTACAGCCAGGAGTGGCTGCTGCCCTGCACCAGCGGGATCCCTTCTTCCCCACTGTTCGTTCTCACCTCACTGGAAATAGCTCCTCTTTGTTCATATTAGGGAGCTGACTGATTAGGATTCTTGGCAAAATGTTTCTGAGAGGGGAAGTAGCCTAATCATGTTAGCTAGTTGCGGTAGTGTATGTGTAAGTATATTCACTTCATGGGCTCTTGTCCAGGAAAGCTTCTTGTGCCAAGTAAAACCAGTTTATGGCGGCAGAGGTCTGTTAGTTATTTTGGATAAGATACTGTGGGATACCTTGCAGTTGTAGACAGGCATATATTGGAACCACAAAACGCAGCATTCACACCAGAATCAAAGAACATGAGAGACACTGCAGACTAAAACAACGGAAAAATCAGCAGTAGCTGAACATGCCCTAAAACAAGCTGGACATGAAATTCTATTTCAAAATACTGACGTACTGTACTGGACAACACCAGCAATCATTATGTTAGGCTGCACAGGGAAGCCATTGAAATCCATCAACATCAACAGAGCTTCAACAAAAAAAGAAGAAAGTCTAAAACTCAAGGCCTGACTTCCAGCACTGAAAAATACAGCCTGCAAAAGGTCAACAAACTCTACCCAGCCATAAGGATCAGAGATCATTGCACAAAAAAGACCAGCTAAAGACACCCATCAATAACAGTGACAGATAATCTCTCCCCCTTATCACAATACATCCACAACAAAAACACGCTGATCACCATCATCACCCATCTCCTGAAAAGGACAAAAGCTGTTCCCACAGCTATAAATACTCAGCCACCCAACAAACATCAACAGAGCATGGATAGAGTTCCTACTCCTGTTCCTCTGAAGATGCCCGCCACAGAGACTGGCGAAAGGTCAGGAAGAACAACCTTCAGAGCACAGCCAAAGAGCCCGAGAAACCCACAACAACTATACTCTGGGTACTCAGTAGGTGCCCAGCTTGCACTTTACCAAGAGGACCATTTCAAGAACGATCGAACTTGGAGAGTTGCAATGTTCTACACATTGGCAGAAGGCACAGGAGCTAATGTTGGACAGAGTCCAGGGAGACCAAATGAGCCAGGGAGAAACTGGGTATGAGTTCATGGACACACGGGCATTCCATATATGCAGGCAAGCAAACATGCTTGTATTCACACATCTAAAGTGCAACTTCAGCAGAGAGGGAACACAGATAGGACCCTGATTCTCCATCTCTGAGATGGAGGCAGGCAGGGGTGTGCTGGGTGGAGGCAATCAGACCCCTATGTGGGGCAGTGCCCCATTTCCCCAATGGGCCAGCGTCCACTGAGGATACATCTATCTATTTAAAATAAGGAATGGCTCCTCAGAATAAACCATTTGAAAGGAAAACTCAGGATGGAGCATTTGGAGCAAACTTTTTTCCCCTTCATTAGAACAAAAACAATAGCAACAGGAGATTTACTGGGCATGACAGTGGTTTCTTAGAAATGTCATAGCAAGCCAAATCAAAGGGCTTGTGCAATGATGGCATGCCATACCTCATAAATGCAGAATGCAGACCATATCATATTGTAGTCTATGAATTCTGCAGACCAATTACGCAGAGCAAAATCAACTGCTTCTTGTAGCAGTTAGTAACCCAAGAATGCCCCGTAGAGGGCTTTGCTCTGAATTCAGTGAAGCTTACTTCTGAGCAGATATGTGGATATTGTACTAGAATGTAGATAGTGCCTATGTGGGGAGGGAATAAACAGATTTTCATTGGTTGCATTAATGATATCCAACAGATTTGAAAGCAAAACTGAGTATAAATTATGCAAAGTCATATATTTCTCCAAATTAATGGATCCTGACAAATTTAAAAGAATATCTTTTTAGGCTATGCTTTCAGGCCGCATTTCGGTCTTTGAATGCAAGTGGCATTGAAATCATTGAGATTTAGTATTGAGCAGTGCACTGGATAAGAGTGCATTCAGAGATTTCCTTAGGGTTTTTCACATGTAGACTTAGAAAGGCTCCTGCTCCTCCGACTCTAATCTCTTTATTTGTTTTATCTATTTTGTATCTTTCTTCCATATTGCCTTTATAAGTATGTTTGTATTCTTATATGGCAATTCCTTTCTCTCCTAAGAAATGGGTTTTAAAAAGTAGTACATATAGATACAGTGGTGCTTCAACTTAACGAACTTAATTGGTTCTGGAACTCTGGTTGTAACTTGAAATGGTCGTAAGTCAAAGCACCATTTCCCATAGGAATGCATTGAAATGCAATTAATCCATTTTGGCCAAAGGAAAAAAATCACCAAAAAAAAAATCACTGTAAGACCCATCGGAAACGCAATTAATCCCTTCCGGCCGAAGGGGGGGGGGGGGGAAGAAAAGCAAACAAACTGTGCAACACCCATTGGAAATGCAAAGAAAGCAAAGCAAAAAGCAAGCAGATTGTGCAAGACCCATCAGAAATGGGGGGACCCAAAAAACAAACAACCCCCCCAAGACCCATCACAGCACAGAAACATAAACCCGCCAGCCCAAAACCATACTGCAAAACCCACCCAGAACAGTTTTTAAAAAGCAGAAAGCAGCATCTTACCTTACCAGGCAGTCCGAAGCCTTCTCCGATTGCACTCATTCTAACCGTTGGGGCAAAAGAGCTACAAAGAAGCAGCCTCTTCACCTACCAACTGTTAGCAAATTCGAATTTCCTGCCTTTTTCCCCTGACTTTTTCTGTTCGTAACTGGAAGCTCTGGCCGCAAGTAGAAGCAAAATTTTGTGGCTGGGGCTGATTATAACTCGAAATGGTCATAAGTCAGGACGTTCATAAGTCAAGGCACCACTGTATATAGTATGCAGCAGCAAGCTGCACAGTGTAACAAATTTGGGTGCAAGGTGCAAAACAGCTCAGGATCTGATGGGACAGATTACTGATGCTGGCACATTTCTGGATCAAAGTGTGTATTTGCAGAACTACATTCTAGAACTAGAAGACTTGAAGTCTCCCCTTGGTGGCTCAAGGGCTGGAATACTGAAAATCTCATCTTTGTAGGGCTACAAAGGGCTACAGAAACCTGGAAGACACTAGAGACTATCTAATTGGAATTATTACTAAAAGTCTCTATGGTCTGGAATAGCTTCTTGCTATTTAAAAGTGTTACTATTGTGTGAGACAGAAGGCGAGAGGGATGCCCCACTCACTGGAGAGCAGTCCCTCCTCCACAATAAGAATAAGGAGGAGAGTCCCCAGCCAGCACCAGAACCTGTGGCAGAAGCTCAGCAAGGGACAGAAATAGGGGAGTTGACTGAGAACTTGCAGGGTGTGACAATGAGAGAGGTCCAGGAGGAAAAGGCGGGGAAAAGGGAGGAAAAAGAGGGTGGAGTTTGAGGCAGGAACAGGAGAGGTAAAAAGGAAGGAGAGTCAGTTGCCACCAGGCTGGGAATGGGTGTGGATGGAGAACCCCTGGACAGGATGCTGGGAGAGGCTGAGAGTGCCTAAAGAGGAGGCAGATTACCAAAGAAGAAGGGAGATTCCCCCCCAGACCCTTTTATTGGGGAGAAGCCAAGGCGAGAGAGTGGAGGAGGAGGTTGAGAGAAGAGAAGGAAAGAATAAAGAGAGAAAGGAGAGAGAGGCTAGAATGAAGAATAAGAGAGATGAGGAAGAAGAACTACAGGGAGGACCCTGGGAGAACTGAGACCGAGACGAACCCTGTAGAATGGTGATCGGAATGATGAGACCATGCCCTTGCTAAAAGGTTCGATGGGGCAGACCGTGAGAGACTGGCTCCCTGCTGATTTACCAGGATCATGGAACAATAGTATGGCAACCCGTTCCTGTTTGAAGATTGGAGACCCCTTCTGGACCCATTGGTAGAAGGAGAAATAATCATGCCACAGACACTTGTTCATTGTTAAATGCACCAATAAATCTTTCAGCTGTTTTGAAGCAACAAAAATCTACTGATTTCTTTGGACCGAAAGAGGAGCCTAAAGTTGAACCCTCACATATTGACTCTAAAACTATTCATGATTGAAGGCTTATATGTATCTGCTTCCACTGTGCTGCCAAAATCTCTTAGAAGTAGCAGGGGATTTTTCCAGCTCTCCCTTAGTGCATTAAATACAAGCAGTACCAGTATTGAGCTAGGCAATACTTAAAACTAATCCCAACATCTAGATTGTAATCTTTTCACAGGAGTCATCAGGATCAGAGCCTGAACAGTGGCACATGCTCCTTAATAGCTTTTCCAGTCCAGTATCCAGAACTGAATTACATTTCCCATGTACACTTTTTACCTTAATGTAATGGACATGTGATCTTCCCAAGGTTGTTGGACTGCAAACTGTTGAGATAGCAATCTTGCATGCTTTCTAATACTGGGTGTCAGTGGAAAGGGAGCGTTTTTAGAACCTAAAGAGATTCTCCTATCCAACTAAGCTATTGCTAAAGTTATTTTTCGTTTGCTTCTAGCTTGCCACTCACCTCTTCCTCGTTGTTGTTTTTTGGGGGGGGCGGTTTGCTTCACTTCCTTTGTTTGTTAGTTTCTCTCTCTCCTTTCCTGACCTCTGAGCATGCAAGAAGCATGGAGGAGGTATCTTCCCCCATGTGGAGACTCCAATTTTCCTATTTTTCTACTGGCTGTAACTACAGATAGCAACTTTAAGTAAAGATACTTTCTTCTCACTTAAAATGCTTCCAGAATAATTTGTTACATATAAAATGATAGTCACTGTGAAAAGGGTGGTTTACGGAAACTCATGCTTTCTCTGTGCAGTTGCTGTTTGTTCTTCATATTCTGCTAATTATAAAGGAATTAACAGGTCAATGCTGATAAATAATGGGAATAGTAGTCCAATATTTCAAAGGCTACCCTGTTTCCCCAAAAATAAGACCTAACCTGAAAATAAGCCCTGGTATAATTTTTCAGGATGCTCATAATATAAGCCCTACCCCAAAAATAAGCCCCAGTTAAGTGAAACCCTGCCCTCTACCACTGTGCAGTAACCAAAAGAAGATGACATGACTGTATTTGAATAAATGTAGATTGTTTAACATGAAAAAAACAAAACATCCCCTGAAAATAAGCCCTAATGTGTTTCTTGGAGCAAAAATTAATGTAAGGCCCTGTCTTATTTCAGGGAAACACGGTATATGCCCAACATCAGTGACTTTGATTAATAACAGATACGTTCTTAAATTCTAACATATGATATAATCTGGACATGAGGTTTAATACCATATGAAAAAGCTGCTTTGCAACCAGCAAGGTGCAGAAAAAATCCAGTTCATTGAAGTGGTAGTCAGATAATTTGTACACATACTGTATGTACTTTTCCACAGAATTCATGTAAGGGTTCACAAACTACAGTATTATATAAATAGCTGAAATCCAGCAGTAAGTTGCAACTAGAGTAGAGCTACTGAATCAAACTTAGTCACTATGGCGTAAAATGGGAGGTCTACTTACAGACTGGTGACTGGCAGATAAATAGAGGAGAATAGGAATACAGTAAATGGGAATTTCTATGATTCAATAATAATTTTATGATGGAAAGTAGGTTCCCAGGACCTGTATTAGGACTAGTGCTTTTATCTGGTTCATAAATCATCTGGAGTTGGGGATGAAGAGTGAGGTGGCAAAGTTTGCTGGTGACATGGGAAGTATTTCAGTTGTATTGAACAAAAAGTGCTAGTTAAGAACTCAGAAGCAATCTCTCTGCAGTGGGACAATGGACATTAAAATGACAAACACAAATCGGTGTTAGCAAATGTAAAGTGATGTACATTTAAATTAGAAATACACTACCTAATTTCTCAAATGTATTGAGAAAATTTAAATTGATAATGACTGACTGGGAAAAAACATTGGGGTTTTGATGGATACCACATTGGAAGCATTGAGCCACTGTGCAGCTACAGGGAAGAGACAAATTGTGTTGAGTACCTCTAGAAAAGGAATAAAAAATTATACTGCTGGTATAATTGCACCTTTATTAAATTCCAGGATCGGCTGTAATTGGAATGCTGCATACAGTTCTGGCCTCCAAAAAAAAAGAAAAAAGAAAAAAAAGAAAAGAAAAGAAAAAAAGAGGATATTTTAGAGCTGGAGAAGATGTCACAAACTGGCAATGAAAATTATCAAGGAGCTGGAATGATTCCATTATGGGGAAAGATTATACATTTGAGGCTTGCAAATATGTGGGGGCAGGCAATGGGGGGACATGGTAGAGATATGGAAAATGTATGTAAGGGGTGGAGAAAATGAATCAAGGGAACTTTTGTCCTTCTCTCGTAATACTAGAAACTGACAACATTGCATGAATACAAGTGTTGAAAGAATCAAATTTGTTACAAGGACTGATGATTTCACATAACACATAATTAAACTATGAAACTCAAGATGCAAGGTGTAGTGATGGCCTGATACTTGGATAGCTTTGAAGGACAATTAGATGCTATTGTCTCTACCTCACAGGGGAAAAAGTCCTCACTTGTCTCTAGTTATTATGGTTATACAGTGGACCCTTGACTTACAGATGGCTTGACTTACAGACTTTTTGAGTTGCTGACTTCTCTGGTCGCAAAATTTAGGTTTGACTTGCAGCCTGAGAATTGACTTACAGACCAGAAAAAAACCAAAATGGAACAAAAACGGCCTGTTACGGGATTAATCGGTTTTCAATGCACTGTAGGTCAATGGAGACTTCACCTACAGACTTTTTGACTTGAGAACCGCCTTCCAATACGGATTAAGTTCTCAAGTCAAGCCCCCACTGTATACCATCCATACTAGAAGAGACAGCGGGCGGCTGGGTACTGTTTGCTGAGGAGCAGCAGCAGGTAAGGGCTGGTTCCCCCACATACTGTACATACATTTTGTGGTCTTCCCATTGCCATCTAGTTGACCATTGTGGTGCACAATGCGGGGCCTTTCATCAGATCCTGTATTTTCCACAGTATCACTGCAGTTATAAGTCCCATCTTCATGTCCCATATGGCACCCTATATAACATTCACCATACTCCATAAATGATAGGACTGGCTCTCTTACATTTCACTAGAAGCAACTGGGATAGCTTCTCACATACTGGTCCAAAGATATCTTTGTAAGTAAGACTGTACTTTCTGCATTATTATTGTATTTATTATACTGTTTTTAAAATTATTATTGTAGGATTTACTGTATGTTGTCCACCAACCAGAGAGTGTCCACCAACCAGAGAGTGATAACATTAATGAGGCAGTATAGAAGTGAAAAGAATAAATAAATAATGAAACAAATACTTTTTGAAAGTATCCTTTGATTCTATTAATCTATATAGCTAAATTACCTGAAAACAGTGTAAAATATTTATGGAATCAGTTAAGGCTTAATTTATTTGCACCACAGTGCTTCTTGTTTCATAAAGTATCTGTCTCAGCAAATATTCATGTTACCCCTTAATGATCTAAAAGTTTACTGTATTGCCTCCAAGTGCTTTGCTTGCTGAAGAAGTACAGTATTTAAAAAAGGAAGGAAAATATATGCTGCTACCGCATATTCATTTGTTAGGATACATGCAATATGTTTGTATATAATCTCTGTGCTTGAAATATTTGTTTGATAAAATGGCTTAATTTCAGCAAAGAGGCTATGACAGAGTTACATTTGAATAATTCAATAATATTTCAGAAATATGTAGCCATTTTGTAGACACACAAAAATGTATTTGCTTCTCTTACTTATTCATATAAGATGAAATCTTCACAAACGAAGAATATTTAAGACCCAGCTTGGCCTAAATAGAGTTTCATCATATCCAGGGAAGGGCAGAAAATTTATCAAAGTCCACTGATTACCAGATAATTTGCATTTATAATTTGTAAGGCATTCTGACTTTGAAGTTTTGATTTTTTTAAAAAAACGTTGTATGCATTTTGACAATAGCAATACAATTATTATTATTGTTGGACTCTTTGATCTTTTAAAGTCACATGTCATTTGTATCTCTATATGGAGGCCATCCATATGTATAGCTCATGGATTACAGAAGGTCACCATCTCCATCCCCTAAATTTAGAAACTAGCTCCACCCGTTTCCCCACCATCCTTTTTCAGTATGGTTCTGGTTGGTGAGTCTTGAAGTTCTTTCTAGTTTATATATAAACTATATATACAGTATATAGTTTGGATATATATTAGGATGAGTCCCAATCTCTGTGCCTGCTCTAGGCAAAAGAGTTGTTTTGAGAATACTGTATATTTGGAAGGCAAGGGAGTATGCACACTGCTTTAACCTTGCTGGAGAAAAAGTAGGATAGAACTGTAACTAATTAACTAACTAATAAATAAACTTGACAATTCTATTCAGTTGCCAAGACTAATAGTTACCTTTGGCCATGCTGGTGGGGAATTCTGGGAGTTACAGTAAAAAAGTAACTTTTTCAAATTCTGGTAGACTGATCCTCTATGAATTTACCTTGATTCCATCTCAGCATTGTGACTCTCATTCAAGGGTGGTTTCATATCTCCTGTTTCAAGAATATCCTTTGTTTGGTTTGCATTCTTATTTTTTGTTTTAAATGATGAGCCTTAGAATGTAGTATCTCGGGTCCTCATCTGTGTCTTCTGTTTCAGACTCAATAGCTTCTGAATGACCTTTATAATTGAAACTGGACCTGGCAGCTCTGCCTTTCCCTGTAAGCTGAAGGTGATGCTGCCTAACCCTCCAATACCATATGCTGTACCTGGATGCTATCATGATGGCACTTAAAATGCTATTAAGGGATATTAATAGCACCACCAAGGCCAAATAAGCAAGATGACCCAGAGCTTTGATGAGTAGGATAGGCAGATGCCACTCACCCCCTGTTATTCTCTCTGTGTATAAGCAGAAAATTGGTGGTTAGCCATTTTTATGAGAAACATTTCTTTCTGTCTACCAAGTTCTTTTGAATCCCAAAATGTGTGGGTATCTTCTTATAATCCAAACTCTGACACTTGCCCCATCCCCACCTGTGGCTGTCCTAACAAATGGCCTTTCCCTATTACAGTATTGTTCTCCCTTTACTGATTGCATAAAATGTATAGCAAATAATCCTTACTTGTCATGGTATGTGACCAGCAGAAAAGCATACACAACAAAGTGTGTGAAGGTTAGTTAAATAAGCAGCTGTGTTTGCTATGGCAGCCACAGTTTGATTTCTTACATAAAGGGAACATACACAACTTTTTGATTTCAGAGTTTTCATACTTAGGAGATTGATGTTAGCACCATGAACATGAGGGTGTTGTTGTTTTTTGTATGCTGCTCAGCAGTGGTGTAGGTATATATATATATATACAACAGAAGGAACTTGAGTATTCCTCGGTATAAATAATATATAACTAAATGTTAATGAAAGGGGGGAAGGCGGTTGTGTTAATTGACTTTCTGAGATCTTAATCTGTGGCTCATTAGCTTTAAACATAGGTCTTGCAAGAGTGTGCCATGTAGAAATAATGTACTTTGGCTGGGAACACAGCATAGTAAATGCAGCACGATGTTCATCCATTATTCAGTTTATAAATCTACACACCCTTTTGTTTGTTCTCCAGGGAATTTAGAAAGCAGGATGATTAAAGGCAGAGAGGGCTACAGGTAAGCATGCATAATAAAAGGCTGGAGAAAAGGAAGTTGATGACAGTATGTATACAGGGAGAATTTAGGAGTAAGCCAAGCTTCGGCTAGAGTGAAAAGCATTGATTCTGCCCTATAAAGGCCAGTCATTCAGGCCAGTCTTTGGCCCTAGTTGTCAGGGATGTGGTAAATCCATATCTGGGTTGTATTATTTTAAATGGTAGGGAGTCACATGTTTGAATCTCCTTCTATGCAATACATTCCTTGCAAATGGAAAGCTATAATGCCCAAGCAGGTTAGTCTTGTACTGTATCTGAATTGGTAATGGAGATGACAATACAGTACAGAGGAGCAGAGAGAGAAAAATTTACCCCGTTAAGTGCAACAACACACTCATAAATTATTTATTTAGTCTAAAAATTCCCATTTATTACCCATCCAGAAAGAGAACAGCAGGGTAAGTTGTGAAGAAAAATCAAATGTTCAGCATAATAAAAGTAACAGGAAATACAAAGAAATTACCCTAAAATTGAGAGGCAAAGAAATTATTTCAATTATGTATTTCATTATGTATTTCATAGCTTGCTTGTACAGCACAGTACCTGGGGTGGCTCAAAACATGAATTAAAAACATCTGCCGCTAAAAAATACAGTTGGTTATAAGATTAAAAGATAATTAAATAAGTGTCTTTGCATGCTTTCATCAGCTCCTTGTAAGTTTCCATGCTCAATTTAAGGTACAGGTCATAAATCGTAGCGGTTTAGAACTTCAAGATGAGGAACATCTCTCTGAAAAAATAGCTACCCGTCCCACATGCTCCCAGTAGCCCTCGTTATTAAGAATTGTAACCCTAAGTCAGCTAAAACAGCCAACACAAGGAACCAAGCTTTCTTGGCTGTGGCCCCTTTCCTCTGGAAAAAACCTCCTACTACTGTATGTTTGTGCCAGGCACCATCCCTCTCTGATTTTAGGAAGCTTATTAAGAGAGATTTACACAAAGCTAGCTTCTACTGGTGTGAATATTGACTTGTGATGCTCAAATAGGTTTAAATGTGTGTGGTTTTATTTAAAAGTAGGTTCGGCTAATGACAAGGTTCAATTACATTTAATTGTATTTATTATATAGTGTTATGTTTATACTGCATATTGTAAACCATCTAGAGAGTGGCAACACTAATGGAGCAGTATGGCTATTAAAGATAATTAATTAATTAATTTTAAAAAACACTGAATTTAAAAATATTAAATTCAAAGTGCATCGAAGTGGGTTCCAGTAGATGTATGATTATGCCCTAAATGAATAGGGCAATCTTTAAGGGTACGGAAGGATTCTTTGTTAATTTTGCTGGAACAGGCTAATATGGTTAACTCTGCATTTTTCAATCTCATCTGCCCCGGCTTTCAGACTATAGTTTAAAACGATCATTGTCCGGAAGCAATACTTGTGGCCTTGGAATTATTTAGCTTATGTCCAGATATATGGTCTACTATAGATATTTTTTATAAAATATTTCAGTTACTACATATACAGGCATTTGTAAACACATGCACATATAAACTGGAGTATAGAACACTCATTTATGAAGAGAGCAGGCGAGTTTGAACTTTTCTGCTCCCTTTAAATTACATTAAGAAACAGGGGTCCATTATTAAATTGGGGCCCTGTTTCTTTCCTACTCAGCACCTCTATGCATTTTGAAAGAGGAAGTACCCTTTGAAAAAAGCTGATGATTCGTGGAGTGGGTGGGAACCATTCCCATATCACTATCCTCATTTGGATGATATTTATACCAAGATAATGGAGCTTTCTCTTCCACTGATGCTTGTACAAGAAGTAACAAGAGGATTCAGAGCAATCATTTTCAACTTTCCTCATGCTCTCTGATGCAAAGCTAGCCCGGAGGAACTTGCATAAGCCAAAAAGCAACAGCAGATGTAATTGCATACGGAAGCAAGAATAGCTATGTCAAAACTCAATGGCCTGAGAACTGGATTTTTCTTTTCTCCTTTCTTCTCCCACTTTTGCTCAGTCTAAAATTGGGTTTATTATTTAGATAAATGAGAGCATGGAGAAATCCTTTACAGTGAACGTGGTTCTCAGTCAGGCTAATCCCTTCGTGCCGGTGCACCTGCATCCTTCTTAAACTTTGCCCTTCCCTTGCCTATGCTGTCAGTGTCAATTTGGATGAGCGGTACTTCTGAGTCCACCCAGGAGACTGCTATTAGCTGCTGTGTGGTGCCTAATAGGAGCAGTGTGGGATTACTGCCAATTTTTTTTAAAAAAAGAGCACCTAAAGCATACCTGTTTGACATTGATACCACCCTAGCCTGCCGCAAAAAGACCCTAAAATCCTAGATAGAACTGGGGAGGCTATGCAGAGGATAGATAACCTCCCATAGCCTTTCATGTGTACGAAAGAACTCTAATCTCAAGGTAATTGTGTTTAATTTTATGCTGGAGATTTGTAGGCTTTAATACCACCTCCTAGCCAGCTGTACAGTACTATAATGAGAGCTCCGTTTTCTGATGGATGAAAAGACTGCTGTGAAAGGGTTTTTAAAATTTGTATAAACCCAGAAATGTCCCAGTATTCCATGAATAGCCTGGCTGTAATGAGTGACCTTGCATTTTCATAGTCTCCATAAAGCTGGAAGAGGTCTTGAAGGCCATTTAGTCTAGCTTCAGCTCAACACAAGCTCTGCAGTCCAGGATATGGCTATAATTACCCTGATAGATGATCACCAGCCTCATTTACATTATACCAGTGAAAAAGAAGAAGAACTATTACTTCCCATAGCCTAGCTTGTATTCAGCTTTCAATCCATTAGGAAACCTAGGTCCTTTTTTCTTGTATGGCTGCCAAGCCATGCCAAGTTTCTTGCATCTTGTAATTGTCATGTTTGGACCTTAGCACATGAGTTTTGTCTCTTTTGAAGCTCCTATTAGTTTTGGCATAGTGTTCCAGCATGTCTTGGACCTTCTGAATCTTGATCATGTCTTCTATCTTTTCTGTCCCACCTTGCAATGTGTCATTTAGAAAAGGTCATTTATAAAAATGTTGAAGGACAATGGGTTTAGGATGCACACTGGCGCACTCCACTCAGAACTTTCTTTAGAGGAAGAGGTGAACCATAAATTAACACCATACTATACGGTTGCTCAAACAGTTTTGCATCCATTTGCAATAATGTAATTCATATTTTTCCATCTCCTTAATATTATAAGACACCTTGTCTAATAATGTAGATTATGATGATTCTGAAATGATCATCGTAATCTACCAAGCTAGTACCTTTATTCTTTTTAAGGGTGGGAATTAAGAGTGGTCTCACATGACATATTCCAATTCCAACAAATACTTTTTAATTCATAGTAGTCATCATCATGTGCTGTCAAGTCAATTTTGACCTATGGTGATCCTTTTCAGGGTTTTCCAGGTAGAGAATACTTAGAGGTGGTTTGGTCATTTCCGTCTTCTGGGGGCTTCCTGGGATAGTGCAGCTTGCCCAAACCCACACAGGCTGGCTCTATTTGCAAGAGGCACAGTGGGGAATCAAACTTGCAACCTCTGGTTTCACAGCCAGATACCTAAACTGCTCAGCTATCCAGCCAGCTGCTCATAGTAATACAAGGTGCACTATTTCTAGATGCTCACACAGTGACTGCTTAATAATCTGTTTTAGAAATTTCCATTCTACGTATGGACATTAGCTTGACTGGTCTGTAGTTTCCTAGAGGCATATTTATTTATTTCCTTAAGATGGGAGAACCTTTTTTTTTTTCATTCCCCATACATTTTCTCCAAGAATACACAAGATTATACCCAATGGCTCTGAAATAATATCCACATTTTTCTTCAGTTTACAGAGACATAATTAATCTGTCCCTTGACTCTTGAACTCATTTAGAGTTGAATTGTTTAAAAAACAAACAAACAAAACCTGTAATGTCATTGTAAGTGTGAGGGTTCGACTTTTGGCTTCATGTTCGGTTCAAAGAAATCAGTAGATTTTTGTTGCTTCAAAACAGGTGGAAGATTTATTGGAGCATTTAACAATAAACAGGTGTCTGCAACATGATTGTGAGTCTTTTCTCCTTCTGTCTGGAAGGGGTTTCAATCTTCAAACAGGAATGGATTTCCATAACTAGTGTTCCATGGTCCTGGTAGATCTGAGGGGACCCAATCTTTTATGGTCTGCCCTGTTGAGCCTTCCAGCAAGGGCACGGTCTTGTCATCCCACAGGGTCCGACTCTCGGGGTCTCAGCTCTCCCAAGATCCTCCTTGTAACTCCTTCTCCTCATCTCCCTTACTCTCCATTCCAGCCTTTCTCTCCTTTCTCTCTCAACTCTCTCTTTCTCCTCTCTCAGTCTCATCCTCCACTCTCTCACCTCAGCTTCTCCCCAATAAGAGGGTCTGGGTGGAATCTCTGTTCTTCTTCTATAATCTGCCTCTTCCATAGGCACTCTTCATCTCTCCTATAATCCGGTCCAGGGATCCTCCATCTGCACCCATTCCCACTGGGCGGCAACTGCCCTTCCTTCCTTTTTACCTCCGGCATTCCTGCCTCAAACTCCACCCTCTCTTTTGGCTCCTTTCCCGCCTTTTCCTCCTGAACCTCCCCCATTGTCACTTCCTGCATCTGTCAGCTCCTCTCTTTCTGTTTCTTGCTGAGTTTCCACTGTAGGCTCAGGTGTGGGCTGGGGTCTCTCCTTCTTATCCTTATTGTGGAGGAGGGACGGCTCTCCGGCGAGTGGGGTATCCTTCTCGTCTTCTGTCTCACAATAAGCAACAGCTATTTGAAGAGCCATACTTAAACTAGTTGCCTTCCCAGGGCCTTGATTCCTGACATCAATATTTACTGAATAGCTGATAGATTATGATATTTAACTTTCTGCTGAAGGAAAAATCAAAGCTAGGTTGGTGGTAGTGAATCAAAGCTAGCCCAAGAAAAAAATGTTTGATGCTTTATAGAAATTGAATTAGACACCAAACAGGTAAGGTTGCTTAGCCATGGGGAAACCATCATGGAATTATTACATTTGCCTTCTTATCCAGTCACAAGCAAATATCAATAAAGATCAGACTGTGCTCTGCGACTCATTACTTTTGTTATATATCCTGCTTTCAAGAGATAGTGTCAGATTAATCTCAATGTGTTCTCATGTAGAATTCTGCTCCTGGCCAACCATAAAATTCAAGTAACAGTGGAAAGTAGTTTAAATTGCTGGGATATTTTGGTGAATGGCTCTGTTCAACATTGTTTCTTGTTAGTGCTCTGGATAGCTGTTAAAATAACTCATTCATCCCCAGTTTTAAAACTGCACTGTCGATTTACGTATTTATTTATTAAGAAGGAAGAGGGAGAGGAAGTGAAGGGCATTGTGGCTGACTGCATACCTTCTTTCTTTGTGGTTTTATGACTCAGCTTCAGCATTTCCTTGTAATCATATTTACTGACAAGTTCATTGTGAGCTGGGGAAAGAACACGGTTCCGTGACAAAGAACATACCTTGCATGCAAAACATTCCAGCTAAAACTGGCAAAGATTTGTGCTTTAAGCCCTGCCAAGCTTCCTCCAGGCAGTGTAGACATAGCTGAGCCAGGCCGGCTAGTAATCTAACCTGGTGGTATAAGGCATATTCCTCTATTTTAAATTAGCAGAATAAGTGTTTGATGTGCTGTCTTGCTACAATAAATAACCACAACTAAAACATGTATTTTAAAAGAAGGGGGGAAGAAGAAAAATGCATCAATCAGTGGGAAAAACGCATTAAAATTGCACAAATTAGGAAAACTGCATGTCAAAATATGCACAAATTTCCATGCAGAAAGAGATCCTTTAGATTTATTGGGTGCATTTTGAGCTGTAGAATATACACACAGTGGAACCCCATCCTGCAAATATTTCTGTTATCAAAATTAATATGCATTTATGTACTAAAGATCTATTTCCACTTTCATGTGTTTGTTTTGTTTCCGAAATGGAACTAATGTGTGTGTGGGTTGTTTTTTTCTTAACTGGTCTATTTTGTCTTCCCACCAGGACTGCCCAGTTAGCAGGTCAAAGTTCTAGATCTAGTGAGACAGGACTGCAGTCATACAATATTGGAGGAAAAGGAGAAGAGGATAAAGAAGGGAAAGTCTGGCTGATGCTTTTTTAAAAGAGAAGCCACAAATGCATTTTAACTGAATGCATTGAGACTGCTTTGTAGATAGAGCATTTATACAAGCTTAACAGGGACTATTCCAGGCTTGCAAAAGAGCTGCAGTGTTGCAGGCTGTGGCCTAGAAGGACTTCAGTTAAAATCGCTCATGCCCAGAGCTGAAAACATCTCTTCCTCTGCTATTCTCATGCCATCTGGATGGGGGGGATGTTTTCCAGAGACATTCTGAGGCCGCTCAGGTAATATTCATTCTCAGTTTACCGATATAAAGTTACAGTAACCATTGGACCATGCATCTGACTCGTTGCTGCAGTTCTTTTTCTATGTTTCTGGGCTAACTGCCAAGGCTTGACATCAGACGGATGCAAATACACAATTTTTGCATCAAGAGAACCTCAATGCTGGGCCTGGAATATATGTTGGCTTTTTCCAAAGTTCACGTATCTAAAACTTTTTCCCAAAGCTTGGGAAGATACTTTTAAGTAAAATGAATATAGTGACATGCTGAAGGCATCCACAACTGAGGAGCAGCAGAGTGATAAACTGGAACTCAAGTCATCATCCTGCCACTGCTCAGTTATGGATGACTTTAGCATATTAATATTAATAATTCATTCTTCTGAAAACTCTTAAGTTATTGTCATTTGTATCTCCAGCCCATATTTCTCAAGGTACTAAAGGTGTTGTAGGCATATCATATGGCTTCAAGTATTTTATTCAAAGTATATATATATTTAAAAACCTGGGAAGATAAATATCCATTGCTCTTGTGGTTGTTAATTGGAACAAATAAGTATTATAGTGCCCATTGTTTCATGCATGTGGCATGCAGGAGCATCCTTTAAATGTCTACTCAGAATTAAATCCCACTGACTTCACTGTACTTACTCCATATTCTCTGGTTTCTCATCAGATTTTATGAGGTGCTTATTCCAAGGTAAGTGATTAGTGGTGAGAAACAGCCAATTTTCCTCTGAAACACATAGTATTTCATAAGTATATTTAAACAACAACAAGAACCACACTTGTTTGGTTTTATTTTCAAATCTGGTTTCAATTTTCAAATCCTTTGGTGCTGGTGCCCCTCCCCCCACTGAAAAATTCTGTATGGGAATCCATACCTGGTTGTATGTTTTAAAAGAAAAGAAGAAATCATGGGTGAACTAAGATTGTCCCAAACAACAGGGGATATTTAGAGAAGTTCCTTGCAGAATGGTTGCGCAGTTGATAGCTGTATGCCTTGTCATGCTATTGTAGAGCTGAAGGCTCCGACTCACTGTCTTAAGGGAAACCAAAGCATTTCAGCCATAATGGATGAAGGAAGGATGCAAGTCCCCAATTCTTACCTTGAAGGTCTCCTCTGAAATAATTCAGTTGAGTTTGCCCAGGTGAGTGTATGCATGATTTCATCCACAAAGGGTTGTATTTACATGCAACTGGGGCATAATTAGCTTCTGACCATAGAAAGACTTGCTCAGATTTTATTTGGCACCAGAGACATCAGCGTGAGGCTCAGAGAGCATATATGTCAGTAGATGAATTCTCTCCACACCGTCTTGCAGGCTAGATGACATAAGGCAGGAGTAGGCAATCTTCTGTGTTTGGGGGCCAGTTTTGTCACCCTGGTCACTGCTGAGGACTGCACTCCTGTTGCTGACACCTGTGTGGGCAATGTACATCCCTGTAGATATTGAGTCAATTGGCTGGATAGCTCTGTGAGTTTGTTGCCTGGCAGAAGAACTAGAGTTTGGAAGTTTAGCTCCTACTGTGCCTCCTGAGAGAAAAGCCAGTCCATACAGCCTTGGGCAAGCTGCAGAGTCTTAGATTGCCTCAAGAAAAAGGGAGAAGTAAACCACTTCTGAGTACCCTCTGCCTAGAAGACCCTATAAAGTCAGAATTGACTTGATGGCATATCATTGTCATCGTCGTCATCCAGTGGCTAGAGTTAAGGATTGCAGATAAATGCAGCTAAAACAGAAGGAAGAGATTGCCCCAGCAGCACATTACTGTATAACTTTATCATTAGGTCTAATTATGAAGCCATGCCTCCTGGTTAGAAAAATATCCCTTTTTGGTCAGCCATTGTCTCCTTTCAGGTAGTAGGTTTTTGAATTGTGAGAACTTGTTTGGAAATATTTCTTATCCCTTTCTGATACTCCAATACTGTAAATCCAAGATCTGTTTATTGGACTCTGCTGTCAGAAGTACTATACAGGCTTCAGGAGATATAGTAAAGAGTCTGGCATTGATGGATTAGCCTGGAAAGGGCTGCGGGTGGATCTATCTCATCCTTCAAGGTATTAGTGTCTGTGACTTTTGCATTGAAGGAATCCTGGCCCAGGATCACAACAGGACATGACAGCCCTCAGCTTTTAGAACTGCCAAATAATTGGCTTCTAGCTGAGCTCAGATGCCTTCACATCTACTTCTAACTCCAGACTTCATGTTGTTCAGCCAATATCAGTATCCTGCCTCCTTGACCACTATCATGTGCTGTTCTTTCCAGAAACTGCAGTTGCCTGCCTTTATTGCTGATGAAATAGCACTTAAGACGCCCTTTTTAGGTTCCTGTGTAGTTTTCTGAGGCTGTTCTTTAATACCACTAATGGCCTGTCATACTAGATTTTCTCTGAAACTGAAAAAGAAAAGAAAACATGTTGTGTGGGTCTTGCATACCGTGTGTGTGTGTGTGTGTGTGTGTGTGTGTGTGTGTGTGTGTGAGAGAGAGAGAGAGAGAGAGAGAGAGAGAGAGAGAGAGAGAGAGAGAGAGAGACCAGAATTTTGAACTATTCTCTTTCTCCTCCTCTGTCTGGAAGTGGAAACAGACTTGACATTTTTAGAGTGTTGGGGCCAATTTAGAGTCTTACTGCATTCCTCAAAACCGATATTTCCTTTTCCAGAGCTGAGGGTTTTACTCTCTTTCAAAATGTTTCCTTAAAAAAAAAACCTGACTCATTTATGAATGAATTATTTAAAGAGATAAAAATATATAAAAAGCTACCCATGCTGTAGCACTGACATTCACTGTACATTGTACCTCTTTTTCTATTATATATGTCTTTACCCACATTATAGCAAGTATCTGAATCCTTACTTCACAATTATAAATGAACATCTGATGCATTTCAGAGCAACTGTTAAATTAATTTGGTCAGTCTGAAGATAAATGTGTGCCAGGAAAGCTTAAACTGAAGTCCTCAGAGTGCATTAGAGCAACTTCTAAGTTTGGGGGATGAATGCAAAAGAATATTCTTGCAAATAAGAACTCGTGGGCCTGCATCCTGCTCAGTATTTATGTCCACATAGAACTCCAGCAAAGGAAAGCTGCCACAGTGAGCTACACGTAGGCATAAAACTGTCACCATGTCAGCTTGCACAGATGAAGTGCTGCACATATAAATGCTGAGCAGAATACTGGTCATGGTGTTTCAGAATAAGCAATGGCTACTTACTATTCACCTTCTCAAAATGAATATTTATAAATATATATTACAGTTCCCCGGGTTCTCAAGGAGAATGGATGTCTCCTACAACATCCCACCAGCAGGAGAACGGTGCAGAATATGTAAAAAGAGTCCCCCTTCTTTTACACTTCACTCATTTAAAAGTATAGATGGCTATACACTCTTTCGTATATTGAAGCTCCTTTATAATGCTGTCAGTCTTCCAAAGGCAGTTAATAAAATATGATTTTGTCACAGCAATGTATTGGTTTTAAAAAATGCTTGAGCCAAGAAAGCTCTTTTCTTTATTTGGCAATGCATTACAAATTCTGAACAAGTGTATTAATGGAATCATCAGGCATCACAAGGCTGAGCAAGTGATATTCTAAAATAAATATTAAAATGCCTTAGCACATCCTAGATTGATTACCAGAAAAACAATGACATAAAAATGAGCAATACTGAAGGAAATGCATTTTGCTCAAGAGAAAGGTGGGGGAAGCCCTCCCTCCACTCTTAAAAATAAATGGCTTATTGATTTTGAAGATTTGCTCAGTCTTCAGGTTTCTTGTAAGCTGGACAAGTACCCTGGAGCATTACAAAGTGGCTCCATATTTAACCACATAATCATATAGCTCCCGTGCAAAATTTCCTGCCCTTATGGTGTCAATAACATTAATGACCACAAGCTAACAATTCCAGCAGAAGTATACACTACCATTGATTTCCCCCCCTCCCTTTCTCTCTCCTTAAAAGCATTGGGATACTCTTACTGTGTCCAAGCTGTGTTCATAACTGGAGTCGTGGGAGGTGGGAAGATGGCAAAACATTCAGGGAGAGAAGGAAAAAGCAGAATAACGGAAGACAGTGAAAACAAAGCGGGGGGGGGGGAGAATCTTTGGGTCAACACTCCAGAATGGTAGGATGGTCACTGGCACCTGGAAGTCCTCTCCTGCTTTGGGTACACCAGTTTCATCAAAAACCACCCTTCTGTGAACCTCAGTATCCAGCAGACTCACCATAGCTGGGCCAAAGGACTCTTTGATTTGCTTGATGTCAAGCCTGCAGTGGGGCATACTGGGCCTACTCCAGTGGAGCCTGGTCCTACCCACCGGTACCAACCCCAACTCCAACCCAGCTATGGTGCTGGAGAGAGAGTGATGATTTAAGAGGCTACAGCAACTAGAGTGGAACCTCCAGGCTAAGGAAGAACTCAAGAGGGGACATTGACAGAGTGGAAGTGAATAAAACCAATCAGAGGATGCACTTGACTGGCAGTGGGTGGAGCTTAGCCACCCTACTCTAGGAGAACTGAGGAAAACTGAGGAAAACTGAGAGTTTGGAAAGACTCAGACAGTTCAGTTAATTAGGCTGCTGCATATAGTTCTCAAAATTCTGAGTTACTCTACTGATTGCTCTCCCAAATGAGGATGATCAAACCCCCCAAAGCCCCTTTGACATCCCCTTGCCCATGCAGGGTTTGGAATAGAGATGGGCCAACCTTGGTACAGAGGTTTGTGATGGTTCATAGGCACAGTACCATAGGTGCCATGCGTTCCCTTTCCCTGCCTCCCCAGTCAATGCACACTCCTCTCCTCCTCCTCTTCAGCTCTTGCACCAGTTTCCAGCAGGAGGGTGGGCTTCCCTGCCCCGCCTCCTTGGCTGATTGCCCACTCAGACAAGGAGGCAGGATGGGCAAACCTGTGATCCTGCTGGGGACTGGTCAAACACCTGAAGAGGAGGAGAGGAGTTTGAGCCAGCTAGTGAGTGGGTCATTGGCTGGGAAGGCAGGGAAAGGGAACACATGGCAACTGTGGTGCCGTATATATATGAACTGGTACAAACTGCCAAACTGAGGTTCGTGCCCATCTCTAGTCTGGAGAACCACATATGGAGAAATGCCAGCTATATTTCAGGGTATCAGTTACTTCTCTGCACCTTAGTGGAAAGTAGATATAATGCACAGCTTCTGTAGAGCAACCCACTATTTTCTACAGATGCCTGGGGCTTCTCCTCATTGCAGATTAATCCAGAACCCTCTTTTTTGTTCTGGTTGGATAAAATTTTTGCAGAGTCTGTGTAAAATCCTAGAGTACTTTTTCCAAAAGTTTTGGAGACATCACAAAATTAGCCTGTGCCAACAAGAACCTTCCTGTATTTCTGCAAAGTATTATGGTATACTTTGGGATACATACGTGTATTATGGTACACGTATGGGACGAGGTGGCGCTGTGGGTTAAACCGCAGAAGCCTTTGTGATGCAAGGTCAGAAGACCTGCAGTCGTAAGATCAAATCCACGAGACGGAGTGAGCCCCTGTCGCTTTGTCCCAGCTCCCACCAACCTAGCGGTTTGAAAGCATGCAAAATGACAGTAGATAAATAGGGACCACATGGTGGGAAGGTAATGGTGTTCCGTGTATAGTCGCACTGGTCACGTGACCATGGAAGATTGTCTTTGGACAAATGCTAGCTCTATGGGTTGGAAACAGAGATGAGCACTGCCCCCTAGAGTCGGACATGACTGGACAAATTTTCAAGGGGAACCTTTACATCTATTATGGTATAGGTATACTAACTCAGTGACTTCTTAGAGCCAAGATTATATGTTACAGATACCATGTCACTGAAAAAGGGAATTCCTTATATGCTGAAAAGGTCTGATGATCACAACTGGACCTTTTCACACCTGTAGTTTCAAGTTATGCTTCTTTGTTTCATGATAGGTCATCGGGAGGTAAGCACAGGCTTCATTTGCAAGTAGAATTGCTCAGTCATGACAGTCTGCTGGTAACATATTTAGAACAACAAAGGATTTCCACTGCTAATCATGTTCTATCTGTAACATATGGCTTGGATCTTAGTGCAGTAGGTCATGGAACATTGCTGAGCCTTCTTAGGCTTTGCAAAATTAACTTAAAGGAGACTCCTGATTCACAAATTAATAGCAGGCTTTGGCTTCTTTGGTGATGTCTCTGAGGTCCCTTGCTGTTCAGGAAATGCTCCTGCACTTTTTGCCATTCCAGTTACACCTTCCTTAAAAGACTGTGGGGAGGATTCTGATTCTTGTCAAACATTAAACTGAACGGTAATATAACTGCAAAGGATATTGTGTTGCTTTCAGTTTTAGCCAGGTCGCCTTGTTCTAATATTAAAGCCAGGTGCAGCTGTGAGGCTATGACAAGCAAGGTATAGCAAATGCCACATTAGAATCCTGTGGATCAGGTGGATCAGTGGTTTTTCTTTCTAGCTTTCGACTTTTTGTTGGGAAATAAAGAGAGCCAGGATGGTTTTGGAGTGAGAATGTCAGACTGGGGCTTGTGAGAGGAGCTGTAACATGGATAAAACCAGCGAAGGCAGAACAAATACAGATTTTTTTTATTTACCATCCCAAGCCTGCCAAGCCTTTAGGAAAATAACATTTTCTATAATCCTTATTCAATTGATCCCTACCTGGAAAACCTCACCAGCCAGCCCTCTCTTCTCTGCTGTTGCTTTCTACAGAGCTCTTGCTCATTTACAGAGTTTACATATAAGCAGCAGCAACATCTCCCTGGAAGAGGTATTGCTTTCAGTGTAAAATAAAATCCCTTGCAATTCTGTAGTGGAGTCAGCAGACTCTATGAACAGCAAAGCACCCTCTCAACACTGTGTAGGTGCAGCATCTGATTATCCTGCCCAATCAGTGTGCTGCTTCTACTGAGCCTGATAATGCTTCAAACCTGATTTGTCTGAATACATACACAGACATTTCCTGCACCTACCTATGTCACAGCAGCAAGATGTGTCTGCAGTGGCTGATTGCCACCACGTCCTGCTGGTGCATCAAGTTTTAAGACTGGGCTAAACAGTTTTCTCTATTGATTATCAAACAGTAAAAAGTATATTTTTGGAGGGCCTCTTTAAATTAACATCCCCCAACCATTTACCAATATGTTTTCATGTATGAAAAAAATATGTAGAAATGCACACCCTACAAACATAGGGAGGGTGGAGAGAAACTGAACTCCAGTTCCCATCAGCCCCAGCCATTTCAGCTAATGATCTGAGATTATGGGACCTGGAGTTCAATATTTAGTGGTCCACACCTTCCTTGCCTATGGTATCTCTTGTCCATTATCTCTTTCTGTCTCTCTCCAATGCACTGTCAGAAGTCAGAAATATGTGTTGACATTGCAATGATTACAAATGCCATAAAGCTAATGTGTGAAGTGCTCTTATTGGCATGTAGAATTGCATCAAAATAAATTCTCAAATATCGTTTCGCATTTCTGTTCCTACAGAAAGATGATTTCCTTGCAGCAAAACTGTATCTCATGAAGAAGGCTTTACTAGAGTTCATCACTACAGCAGTTAAGGTTTTATTTATTTATTTATTTATTTATTATATTTATATTTATATTTTTGCACAAGGCGGGATGACTAATGCTACAAATAAATGGTCCAGATCTCTTGCAGAGCTGGAATTCAGGGAATGCAGAAGCAGAAAATACATTGGACTAAAGTAAATAACATCTCAGCAAAGTATCCACGGGTGATTGTTTGTCTTGTTCAAGCTTAACTTTTAGTTGGGTTAGAATAAACAGGGAAAGCTCCCTGTTCTCCAAGCAGTTTTTTGTTCTCCATTGGGAAGTCAAAGTTCAAGTATCTAAGGAGCCAAATTAGTTCAATGGTTGAGCTTGGGTGAGTCAGAGTCCCCCCTCCCCTAATCTACCTTGTGAGGTTGTGGAAAAATAGGAGTAACAGGGAGGGGGAGGAAGATGCCCTGTGAGCACATGGGAAGACACAATATAAATGGAACAAATGAGTAAATTCACTGGCAATCTATACTGTAGTCTCGCTGCTCTTCTAAATAGCCTCCAAATGTCAAGAACTGGGGGCTAAAGCCTCTGTTTCTCAGATGAGAAAAAAAAGTGCCCCTTCTGCCACCCCAGCTCACACATGCACACATCTCTTTGGCTCTATGGCACTGGTTTTGTCTGGTACTGAGGTTGCTTAGTCTTCAGACAGATCTACTGACAAGGCCTTTTGCTTTGTTTGTTTTCTGTGCCACACAGCGGATACAAGAGGGACTGCTGGCTCATCAGCTGGATTCCTAGGGGTCCAATTTATCAGTGCTAACCATCAGAACTTAAAAGAAATCCAAAGGGATAATGAGGCTGGAGGACAGCAGGCCGAGGCAGAATGCTACCCTTGCCAGCTTGGGTTCAGGGATGGTGAGGGAGCACAGGTAGTTTGAACACAGTGCTTCCATCATTTTGATCCACATTGACTTATAGTCCATTTCTGAGACAAATGCAAAGTGCTGATGATCTCTAAGATGAGACTGAGCTGCTGTTCCCTCTGGCTGCACCCCTCTGGTTGCAACGGAGGAAAAGAAGGTGGGATTCCATTCCCTCAACTACCACCTGGTGATCAGAGTACACAGAGTTTAAGCTGGAAATGCAAATCATCTATTGGCAGCTTCTTATGATACTTTGCCAAACACAAGGAATGTTGAAATAATTTTAAAATGTTTGTTGCCTATGCATTCAGAATTAAATGCTCTTTAATGGCAAACCCCTTGTGGCAGATCATGCAAGGAATAAGAATGTCAAAAGGCAAACACACCACTTATATTATCTCCAGATCCATAAAACCTCAGTTAATATTTGCCTATGGATCAGAAAGTTGGGTTCATGGTATCAGAAGACAATTGTACCTTGGGTCTCTGACTGTCATACTAATTTTGCTTTGTTCCATATTCTCCAGATGTTATGGACTCCAACTTCTTTCAGGCCTAGCTAGTATGGGCAGTAGTCTTTTGGGAGTGGTCATCCAAAATGTCTTGAGAGTACCATGATGGAGAGGGCAGAGGTAGCTTGATAAAATTAAAATGAACTCAAGGCTGATCCAGGTGTGAAGAGGTGAGTGAAAAAGAAAAAGAATATGAATAAGGGTCTTTAGTTTAGCAGATCATATAGCTGAACAAAAAAATCTAGAGGAGGACGATTACAAAAACAGCTACTCATCATGAAACAATGGGCTGTCTGGTGTCGGTAATAGACTGGATGAGGGTGAATGAACTGAAACTTAATCCAGACAAGACAGAGATGTCCCTGGTCAGTTGAAAGGCAGATCAAGGAACAAGGATTCAGTCTGTGCTGGATGAGGTTACACTCCTTTTGAAAACACAGGTGCACAGCTTGGGGACACTCCTGGATTCATCCCTGAGCCTGGATGCCCAGGTTTTAACAGTGATCAGGAGTATCTTTGCACAATTAAGAGTAGTGTGCCAGTCACACTCTTTCCTAAAGAGGTCTGGTCTGACCAGAGTGACATATGCCTTAGTTACATCCTGGCTAGATTACTGTAACACACTCTGTGTGGGGCTCTCTTCCATGGGTCCAAAACACTGCAGCCAGATTGGGGCCGGTTGCAGGGATCACATAGCGCCCCCTGTTAGAGCAGCTCCATTGGCTGCCAATCTGCACAATTCAAAGTGCTGGTTCTGACCTATAAAGCCTCAAATGGCTCGGGTCCAAGCTATCTAAACGACCACATCACCCTCTATAAGCCTGCCTGGGCACTGAGATCATCAGGAGAGGCCTTGCTCTTGGTCCCACCACTCTCACAGGTATGCTTGGTGGCAACATGGGAGAGGGCCTTCTCTCTGGCTGCTCCCTGACTTTGGAACGTCCTCTCATAGGAGGCCAGACTGATCCCATCTTTGCTGTCCTTCCACAAGCAGGCAAGCTTTCCCTGAGTGATTGTCTGCTTGAGTGGGGTGGTTGGGTGGTTTCTTCTTCTTCTTCTAATGGATGGTTGTGCCTTACTGCTTTGAATGTGTTTTTAGTGTTGCTCTTGTTTTTATTTGGTCCTTTTTAGTATTTTTATACATATTATTTTTAACTTTTAAATACTGCTTTTTCATGATGGAAGCTGCCTTCGGCCCTTCTTGAGGATGAATGCTGGGTAAGAACATTTTAAATAAATGAATAAGAAACATTTTGGCATTTTGATTCGGAAGAGGAAAATGGAGATTTCCCCTCATGCAATTCCCATTGTAGCTGCCATTAAGTTGAAATAATTATATGAAAGCATTCTTGTTAATGTCAGTGGCAAGGCTTCTGAGAAAGTGGCTTCCTCTCAGCCCACCAGATTACTGTACATGAGGACAGTCTGCTTCACAACAACAACAAAGCCCTAAATCTCTACGTTGTTTGGCTCTCTTATTTTGCTGCAGTTAGCTGAGGTGAGTGGTGCTGATCAAGGAACATTGCATTCCACAATGCTTATCAGGGCTCCAAATGGCTGAACCGTCTGACCTCGAGGGAACAAAATATTCCTGCAGGTATTTGACCTCATGAGGGATTTAAAACATACTCAAAGCTGAAAGTGTATGCCAAAACATGTTGCTGGATTTATCAGTATTTCCTGTATGAAAAACCAGAGAGACCTTGGAGACTGAGGGAGGCCAGGGGTTATCAAGCCTCCCTGGGAAGTGGACAGACTGCCTTTGTTTCTTAAAAGTGTGGTTGTTTCTTTTCTGCCCTTCCTAAAAGTTCTGAGTCCATACACCCACCGTTGCACTTCCATGACATTATAATCAGTACTGTGGATGTATCTCAATGTGTTTCG